>NC_091473.1:131002762-131210262 GCF_036971445.1 Narcine bancroftii | reverse complement strand
GGTATCGAGTCCAGGTCTCACATCCTTATAGGAGAGAAGGGGTGACCACAGTTCTGCAGACTTTCAGCTTTGTGGAGATGTGGACATAGTGTTGATTGAGCACTCCGGAGACTGGCTGGCCTTGCTGATCCTTGAGTCAATTTCTTTGTCCAAAGACCCATCTCTCGAGATGATGGTTCCCAAGTATTTGAAGCTGTTTACATTTGATAGCTGAATGTGGGCAATGGTGATTTATTGTTCTATGGTGTTGGTGTTTGTCACGGACTGATGGAATAGTTCAGTTTTGTTCAGGTTGATGGTCAGGCCAAAGAGCGTAGCAGCGTCTGAGAATTTGCTCAGCATTAACTGTAGACCACTATCTTTGTGCTCCAAGTGGGCATAGACATCAGCAAAATGGGTTTCTGGAATGTCTGTGTAGAGGCACCCGTGCGTTCAAGCAGCAATGGTCAAAGAGAGAGCCATCCAGCATCTACACACTGTTAAGCATCACAGACAGGTTAGAAGAATATCTGATGATATTCTCTGTGCAGCTACTTTATGACAGGAAGTAAAAGTCATATGGTGGACAGACAAAGAGCTTTGAACACTTGTCCCTGAAGAATTTAACCATTGGCACACACCACTGGCAAAAGCAAGCATTTGAATTTTACCGATATATAAAGAAAGCATGCTTGTTCACACAAGGAAGCTAGAATCTCAAAAATCAACAACCACTGGTGCCTCAACATCCCTACTCTTCTGTGACCTGTGTGAAAGGGTAACTGTGAGCTCAGATTGATCTACTATTTATGTGCATTGCAACACAAGGGACAGAATGTCTTACTCAAGGCAAATGAAGTGAAACACAAAGATTATCAGGTACTGTGATTGTAGTAAAACACACACAGAAATGCTGGAGGAACTCAGCCTGTCTGGCAATCTGAAGAGGAGGCAAAGATAACACCGAGGTTCAGGCCTTGCGCCGTTCTTCAAGTTATAGGCAAAAATAAAACACGAAGGCATCTGAAGAATGCAAGTTCTTCAAGACTACAAATAAAATGCCCTTTGCTTATTCTGCCAATATCTTTATTCTGCCCCCACACCCCCCCCCCCCATCATTTAGAAATGCAACTTTTAACTCTTCTTTGTCATGAGATATCTTTCAATAAGATAGCTCTTTTTAGTCGAGAAGCTGCAGTTTTTTTTTACAATGGAGAATTTGGTCAAAATATGCCCAATGATCCTCATGCCTGGATGACACCAGAAGCAATTTGTTGTTGGTGTCTTGAATAAGGGAATTTAATTTGTAAAAAAAATACCCTAATTGGTTTGGGCAAGTCTCCTTGTTCCTGGAAATCTGCCTTCAAAAAGTCAGATTGAGTCAGTGCTCTGTAAGTGTTCCTTTCACATGCAATAACAACGGTGATTCAGAACACCATAAGGGATTGACATCAATCATTTAAAACTCATCAGAACTATATACAGATAAGCCAAGTGTCAGAGTCTTTACCTCCGATATTTTAAGATTAGTTTGTTGAGAAATGGCTTGTGCAGAGCTCCCTATAGAGGTCAGTTTTCCAAGATAGTTGTGAGAAAGAAGGGAATGGAAGCACTTAAGCATGATTTGAAGACACGATATTGAACTGGAAGGTTAAATTAAAAAATATCGCATGCATTTTCAAATACATGCTTTTTTTTGGAAGTTATAATTTCTTACATCCATACTTCAGAATCGGACCCTCTGGAGCAGTAATTTTAGAAACAAATAAAATCTAGTTAGTTCTTTCTAAGATAAAATGTGTTTATGATTCTGAGAAATTGCCTTAAGGAATTACAAGTCTGTCTTATGACAAATATTAGAACAACAATTTGCATCGTATACCATCATTAACTAAATGAAATACATCCAAGCCCTTAATGGGAGGACTATCAGTCAAAATAATTTGATACCTGATCACTGAGAATGATATAACAGATGATCAAAGATGGTCAAAAAGACGTTTTTTGATTGAGCTTCTTGTCATGAGAGAGGGAGCAAACTGACAATTAGTGAGGAGGGAGAACTCCAGAGCTTCGAGACCATTGAAGGCATTATCACCAAACCTGAATTTATTAAAATGGTGACCACACAAAGATTGGTAACAGCAAGGAAATTTAGGTCTGTAGAGTTGGAAGGGGTTGCAGAATCAGTAATGCTGCCAACAAGGAAAACAAATCTCGGGAGATGTAATGCAGCCCCAGGGAGAGCTCCTGCCCCAGGTCCAATCCTGTATGCTGGTGCTGTCTGTGTGGAGTTTGCATGCTCTCTCTGTGACCATGTGAGTCTTCACCTGGCGCTTTGGTTTCCTCTAGCATCCAAAAGATGTGCCAAAGATTGTCTATTGTAAATTTCCCCTCGTGTGAAGGTAACTGGCAGAGTCTCCAGCGAGTTGATAGATTGCCGGGAGATTAAAAGATGAGATTAAAGGAGAATTAATGTAAATGTGTGATTGACAGTTAATGGATAGAATAGCTTGTCCCCATTCTGTCAATCCACAATTGGATGTTTGCAAATTTGCACTGGAAAAGTCAAGTCCTTCTGGAATGGATGAGTTTCAGTGAAGTCGATGGTTGTGATGAAGTGACAAGTATGGAAACAAAAAATGTAGCTCTGTGCAAAACAAATATCTGAGTTGCATTTCAGGCAATTTACTGTGTAGCTAGTTGTGGTATTTAAATTACACTGGACCACAAAGAGCTTGCTTCCTGAAAACTTCTGAGAGTATTGTTCTGGCACGGACTAGTAGGGCCGAACTGGCCTGTTCTGTGCTGAATATGGTTATATGGTTATATGTTTATATGGTTAGATGGTTATTTTATGGCTTTTGGGCTGTTGATCGTAAAAAGCACCATAAAATTTTCTTATCGTGTTCCATTTTAAATATATAACCTATTTTTGTGATTTCCTGTCATATTTTAAGTCTACTTCAAGCATACAAAAACACAAAATGCACCATGTCATTGAAAATTCATTTGAACTTCTTCCCTGCTGATCTTGGAGCAGTCAGTGACGGACATAGTGAAAGGCTTCACCAGGACATTGCGACTGTGGAAAAGTGGTATCAGGGCAACTGGAGTCCATCAATGCTGGCTGACTATTGTTGATCGCTGTCATGAGGGGCATCAGATGCTGAGTACAAACAAAAATCAGTAGCAAAACATTTTTAGGTCAATTGAATGTGTCAGCATTATTATGCGATTAAACAGGCTAAATTCAATAACATTTAATTTAATGTTTCTCTGACTTCCCACACGATCCAGCAAATCTGAATTTATCTGTGTTCAGCTTGAAATTGTGTACCCTCAATTTTTTTCCAGAAAGCAAACCTTTTGGGGAAAAAGAATGTTATCCTGAGGATCCCCACTTCTGGCTGTTGTATCTCAGAAGAGAAGTAAAATGTACAGGTCTGTGGAATGAAGAACTCAGGTTAGTAATTCGCTGTAACAACTACTGCAGGGTGAACATAGAATTAGGTGCTGAGCTGAATCCGATGAGATGACATTTCTGCTTACAATCATTTATTTCTGGTTTTTGTTGGTGTGGTGGGTTAAAGTCAGGGAATTTTTCTGCCTCTGGGTTTTTGGTTTTAATCTAGCCTTGGCTGATTGAATTAAAGTCTCTTCTCTAGACAGTATCAATTCAATTTATTGTGAGGATGATTTCACAACACAAAACTGCCCATAATTCAAGACTAACTGGCATTTTAATTCAGATAGGGTACGAGAATGTTGCAGTGTGTTTTGGAAATGTACAAGTGCAGCTGGAAGTACTACTTTCCCTTTCTCACAAACCACCTTCTATCTCACATTCCTTTTTTTTTATTGCTACTGGTTGATATGGCACAGAAAATAGCTCAGGCACATTTATGGGGCAGAGCTTTATACAGTGTCTTACCAACTAGAAATGCTTGCTATTGACATGGTGCTGACAAAGGAAAGTGCACCTTTCCCCTCCAATAGTATCTCAAACTTTGCATTGCAGGAGTTCTATCGATAGCGTCCTGGCAGGCTGCATCACATGGTTGCCCCACCACACTCCCCTCCCCCCCCCGCCCCCATTGACATGATCTACCAGAATCAAAACCTGATGAGGGTGCAAAAAGTCTTTGAGAATCCCTTTCACCCAGCACACAGCATTATTCAGCTACTCCTGTTGGGAAAGAGAAACAGGAGTGTCAGAGCCAGCCATCACCAGGCTGAGGAGCAGCTTCTTCCCACGGGCAGTGGGAAGACAATGCTGGCTCACACCAACCAACTGAGACTCTCTTATCCAAGAAACGATATTTATTTGTGTACATGAATACTTGTCCTGCATATGTATTTTTTGTCTGGTTGTGTGTCTGCATGTTCTTCACCGAGGACTGGAGAGCGCTGCTCCATCAGATGACAATAGCTTTGACTTGACTCCCCAGCTTAATCACCACAATACAGCATTACCAGTGGGTCTCTGATCAATGACTGATCAAGTTAAGCAAATACACTTTTGTTGATGGTGTTAAAATGATACGATCACAATATGTCACCACAGATAATCAGAAATCCAAATCTCAGCAGATATTGTAAAAGCAGGTTTAAACACTGAGGTATAAAATACCAGCATCTTCCAATAACTGTTATTCAGTCAGTGAAACATTGTATATATGCCATCAGAGTTGGCTGCTATTGCTTCAGTTTGTAGATTACAATATACTTTCTGTTTGTACTTTAGATTTCTTTCGAGCTGTGGAGCCGTTGGATTACATTAACTAAAAGTCTAACTTAGGTTGGTGTTCTTAAGACACCAATTCTTATAGATGACCTCGATGGAGTGAAGTCTGATGCCAGTGATGTTGCAAGTTTACAACCCTCTGGAGTTTTGTTCTTGACCGGAGCGTTGGCACTCCATACCAGACAATGACACAATCCTGAAGGCTCTCCACAGTACACCTGTAGAGGTTTTTGAGTCTTCAGTGACATACTGAATCTTCTCAAACGTCTCACAAAGTAGAGATGCTGGTGAGCCTTCTTCATGACTGCAAAAACATGGAGGCTCCAGGACAGATCCTCGAAGATGTGACACCCAGGAATTTAAAGTTTTTGACCCTCTCCACTACTGAGCCCTCGATGAGGACTGGGTCATTTCCCCCTGACTTATTCCTGAAGTCCACAATCATCTCCTTGGGTTTGCTAACGTTGAGTGCAAGGTTGTTGGTGTGACACCTCTCAATGAGCTGATCTGTCTCCCTCCTGTAGGCTTCCTCATTGCCATTTTGATTACACCGACAACTGTGGTGTCATCAGCAAATATGTTAATAGCTTTGGACTTGTGCCTGGCCACACAGTCATGGGTGAGAAAGCAGAGGGCTAAGCACGCATTCTTGAGGTGCTTGTGCTGATAGTCAGTTTCTACTGAGAGTGGTCTTTCAAAAAGGAAATTAAAGATTCAGTTGCAGAGACCAAGGATTTGTACCGTTTCGTTGACGTGCAAGTCCCAGGACAGGTCATTGGAAATGCTTATTCCCATGAACTTGAATTAATGTTCTATCTCTATAAATCTCTGATGAGACCACACTTGGAATATAGTGTTCAGTTCTGGACACCTCTTCATAGGAAGGATGTGGAAGCTATGGAGAAGGTGCAGAAGAGATTTCCCAGGATGCTGCCTGGATATATTTAAAGCAGAGGTTGATAGGTTGCTTGATTAGTAAGGACATCAAAGGTTCTGGGGAGAAAGGGGCTGAAAGCAAATATATGTCACCCATGATTTGAATGGTGGAACAGACTTCATGGGCTGAATGGCCTAATACAGCTCCTAAGTCACTTAGTCTTGTGTTTGTTGCTTTCCTAAAGCAGCAGGAGGAGAAGTGTGTCAAGACTGGTTTCACTAAAACCACCAGTTGACTATTCCTTCTCTGTCTGTAAATGGGACAAGATTGGAGAGTTGATGTTGTTACCACAGTACAAGATTCAAGATTCCATGATTGCCATGCAATAACGGCAGTGCAATATTACATGGAATTTGCTTTACGGCAGACAGATTCGCTATCGGCGGAAATTGCCTGAGGTGCCTCTTACAGTTAGAAAAAGAGAAGCAAAAGAGAGTCCCGTCAGAGACTCCGAGTGTCCGTGGATTCGCCTCCAGCGCTGCAGCACCCTCCGCAATCATACAGACTTCAGTCCAAACCATTAGGAACCCGAGCTCCAGATCCAAACCTCCTTCAGTAGATAAAATAAACAATGCAGTGTCTGCTCTCAGGGCTGATCTAACATTGCCTACAACAAGGGCAATTGAATCTACTCTCAGACTTTTAAAATGACTCCATTAACCTGAATGTTAGCAAAATGGTGGGAGTATTTAGATAAGCCAGTATTTAGATAAGCGTGACTATTGACTATTGACTATTTGCACTCTTAATATTTCCAGAATGGATGCCTCCCTGGAGTTGCCACTGTAACTTTGGCAGATACTTTTTCAGTAACCTTCCATGCGCATATGGTTTCTGTCACCCTTCTGGCAACATTGCAGCAGTCTATCACAGGCAACTCTGAAGAACTTATGATCAGATTATTTTCTATGAATGGACTAGTAGGGCCGACTGGCCTGTTCTGTGCTGTAAGTGGTTATATGGTTATATGGGTATATGGGTATATGGTTATATGGGTATATGATTATATGGGTATATAGGTATATAGCTATATGGGTATATGGGTATATGGGTATATGGTTATATGGGTATATGATTATATGATTATATGGGTATATGGTTATATGGGTATATGGGTATATGGGTATATGGTTATATGGGTATATGGGTATATGGTTATATGGGTATATGGTTATATGGGTATATGGGTATATGGGTATATGGGTATATGGTTATATGGTTATATGGGTATATGGGTATATGGTTATATGGGTATATGGTTATATGGGTATATGGGTATATGGTTATATGGGTATATGGTTATATGGGTATATGGTTATATGGGTATATGTGTATATGGTTATATGGGTATATGTGTATATGGTTATATGGGTATATGGTTATATGGGTATATGGTTATATGGGTATATGGGTATATGGTTATCTGGGTATATGGGTATATGGGTATATGTGTATATGGTTATATGGGTATATGTGTATATGGTTATATGGGTCTATGTGTATATGGTTATATGGGTATATGGTTATTTGGGTATATGGTTATATGGGTATATGGTTATATGATTATATGGGTATATGGGTATATGGTTATATGGGTATATGGTTATATGGGTATATGGGTATATGGGTATATGGGTATATGGTTATATGGGTATATGGGCATATGGGTATATGGGTATATGGGTATATGGTTATATGGGTATATGTGTATATGGTTATATGGGTATATGTGTATATGGTTATATGGGTATATGGGTATATGGGTATATGGTTATATGGGTATATGGTTATATGATTATATGGGTATATGGTTATATGGTTATATGGGTATATGGGTATATGGGTATATGGGTATATGGTTATATGGGTATATGTGTATATGGTTATATGGGTATATGTGTATATGGTTATATGGGTATATGGGTATATGGGTATATGGTTATATGGGTATATGGTTATATGGGTATATGGGTATATGGGTATATGGTTATATGGGTATATGGGTATATGGGTTTATGGGTATATGGGTATATGGTTATATGGGTATATGTGTATATGGGTAAATGGGTATATGGGTAATGCCTTGATGTTTGCAAGGTGCAATGCCCTACAAAATGGCTCTGTCACTGATGTATGAAAATGTGCTTTTCACTCGGTGTCATTCCTTGCTGGCCTTCATCCAAGAAGATCTTGTGTTGCTGTTTTTCTCTTTCCTCTGGTGCTTGTAGATCAAAGAGTCGCATCTGATTTGTCATTAAGTTTTCCCAAAACGTAATATCATTTTATTAGGATGAAGTTTCTTCTGCCAATTCTTTTGAAATAGACCTGAGTCCCAGTCCCACACCAGTTGTGCAACAATTGAAGTGTAGAAGAAATCTATTGTGCTTGGAATAAACTATAACTAGATTTACAACATTTAGATATGCCATTTAAAAAGTTGAGATATGAATAAGGGGAAACAACATGTCAGTTGCAGAGTAGCATTTAAGCAGAATGACTACTTAATATCAAAATGGAAAATAAATATCAATCATGCTGTTAATTTCTAATGTTTGAAGTGTAGACATGTTTTTCGAGAAAAATAGGAACTCAATATCGAGTCTGGGAATGTGAAAAAAAAACCCATCACACCACTTTCTTTACGGCCCCTACCTTTGACTCAATCAGGAAGCCTTCAAGGAAGAATCCCGTTTTCTAAATAATTTTATTGCTCACAAGTTGCTTCCTTGATGTAATTTTCAGGATGACAGCCGTTTAATCGCCCAAATGGATCCAAGACAGGCCCTTAACCGCTGACTGCTGCTCAAAGGTTTGTGAGATGATTCCTTTCTTTTTCATTATTTCTGCCGCAAATGGTAAAGAACGGTAGGAAGAAAACTAAAACTACTTACGATGGTGCAATTTTCACTTTGCATGTGTCCTGCTATTAAACAAAACAGATATTGATGAAGTACATCAATGTGGGGTCTGTTATAACAGCTTTATTGTTACATGGAAGGACAGATTGCATCTGTCTGGGGCTGCTCTGGATAGTGCAATAAAGCCAACAATTGGTTGAGAACAGCTGCAGCTCGACTTCTCGGTAGAGCACAGATATAAAAGTAGTGTGCTTTATGGGCCACCAGGGCTTCATTGCATTCTGCAAGTTTTCATTCCATCTCCAGTACTTAACTGAGCATTGTAAAAAAAAAGGCAGACAATAATAGCTTAAATGAAGAGATGCAATGCATATTGATCCCCAGTGCTGAACCATTATCACAGTGCCACATCTCGTAATGCATTATTGAATACGTCAATAATTTGGGTAATAATTTAGATATTATTAAAAAAATGCAATCACATGACTTGAATCTTGAAAAGACATATTAAGCCCCAACTTTTGAGCCAGACAATGAAAGTATGCATTATATGTGAATTTGCTACGTTAAACCGTGGCATATTGGGACTGAGTTGAACATTGTTTTCCTCTGCTAAACGGTCTGGGTGACACAGTTAGCACAATGCCGTTTCAACACCAGCAGTCAAGACAGGGTTTCAGATTCCGCGCTGTCTGTAAAAAGATAGTTCTTTCTCCATGTGTCTGTATGGGTTTCCACTGGTGCTCCTAAATCCTTCTACCGTTCAAAACGTACTGAGGTTGTAGGTCAATTGGATGCAATTGGGCGGCACGGGTTCAGGGGCCTTAAAGTCCTGTTACCATGCTGTATGTCTAAATGTCTAAATTTTAAATTTAAATTTAAACCATGGCATGTCATGATCTTTCTATTATTAATGAAAAATGAAGATTTTCAAATTCATAAGAGTTTGACTGATTTCCTTCAGAATAATTGTATAACCAATTGCAATTTAGTACACATTGAAGTTGTACATCTGTTATTAATTTTTGCTTGCCTTTTAATTATCTTTAGTTTCCAAAGCAACCATAACCCATGCATTGATAAAACACAGGGTTCTGTTGACACCGTGGTAAAGTGAAAAAAAATACACAAATGCTGGAGAAACTCAGCAGGTCAAACAGTGCCTTTATGTAGCAAAGGTGAAGATCTATCACCTTGAGCCCTTCATAAAGGTGTGGGGGAAACACGAGAGATGTCCGAACAAAAAAACCCATGCACTGTTTACATAGAACCTTTCATTTTTTTTTTGTGTGAACGTAATTTCTAAACCAAAGAACATTACAATACCACAGAGTCGTCAATAATTTTGTTTCCCATGGTGGAGGAGCCTCGGACAAGAGGGCACAACTTTGGGATTGAAGGGTGTCCACTTAGAACAGAAATGTGTAGGAATTTCTTCACCCAGAGGGTGGGAAATCTATGGAATTTGTTGCCACAGGCAATTGTGGAGGCCAAGTCATTGGGTGTATTTAAGATGGAGATTGATAGGTTCTTGATTAGCCAGGGCATCAAAGGTTATGGGGAGAAGGCTGGGCAGTGGGGCTGCATAGGAAAATGGATCAACATATGATTAAATGGCAAGGCAGACTTAATGAGCTGAATAGCCTATTTCTGTTCATTCTTATGGTCTAATATATTCTAGGTACCATTCATGGTATGTTACCTAGATCTGATGCATCTTTAAGCAAATTTATCTGTAAATCCATCTTTGGTTTTGTTCACCTCTCAAACTCTGTTTATTTAGTGCATCTGCAAAGACTTTGTTCCATTATTGCTACACCATTTGGCTTCAAAAGTATAAAAAGGAAATGAAAGTACTAATGAAAAAGCAGTGGAAATATTTACATGGGTGAGGCAGGATCAGACATTTATAGTTATCAACACAGAATGAAGACACTGGTGTTGTCTTCTCCAGAAGTGAGAAGGCAGAGGAGTGATATAATAAGGAGTCTTAATGATTATTAAGGGTTTCAGAAGAGTGCTTTTGGAGACCATATTTGCACTTGTCATCAGCCATAAATAAGATAATCATTTAGTGTCCAGTTATCTGATAAGGAAAAGTTTCTCCACTTTCCAACTGATGACGATGTAAATTCATTAATGCAAGGAGATACTGAGGTAACGTTTTTTTACCACAAAAAAAAATAAAAGAAGATTAGAAACAAAATAGCACAAGGATCTGCTGATTGGGGTTGCACAGTTAGTGTGGCAGTTAGCTCAATGCTGTTCCAGAGCCAGCAACTGGGCTTTGAATTTGGTGTTGACTGTAAGAAGTTTGTACATTCTCCCCGTATCTGTGTAGGTTTCCTCTGGGTGTTCTGGTTTCCACCCAGCCTTCAAAACCTACTGGGGGTTGTAGGTCAATTGCGTGTAATTTGGCAGAAAAAGTTAAACGTTTTTTATATTTAAGGAAGGAACATGGAGAATAAACAGACTTGGAGCTGTTGTGCTCAGAGGACATCTTGATACCTTCCACGTAATTTGATTAAAATTTGTATTAAATTCAAGCCATCGAGGTGGTGATGGAAAGGTAAGTTTGCTGATATTTTCCACATGTGTAGAAGCTCTAAAAGATTTTTCCTTGTGTATACTTCATGCTTCCTATAAAGTTGTGTTACTGTTGGAGTATTTAATTCTCCATTGTACTCACTGATGGATCATAGGGTTTGCTGTGCTGGTATCATCTTCATCGGATCCTTCAATGACCTTCTCTCATGTGGGGATGTTTGAAGATTGCACCATGTTATGTTTCATCGATAATTCCTAAACAAATGATGGATGCAACAAGAATGAGGGCAAATTCAGCATTACCTCACAAGTGGCAAATTACATTTGCCCAATTTAAAATGCCAAGAAATGACCATCTCCAGTATGAGCAAGACCAACGTCCTGTGTGCAACATGAAAGTCTGCAGGTGCTGTGATTGTAGTAAAAACACATGGAAATGCTGGAGGAGCTCAGCTGGTTGTGCAGCGCCCATAGGAGGTAAAGATATATTACTGACGTTTCGGGTCAGAGCCCTTCCTCAAGGTATAAGCAAAGAACAGGAAGAATAGCAGGGAGAGGAGTGCAAACCATTAAAAGGTGTTAACTGGATATGATAAGGGCAAAAACAAGATTTTGGCTATGTGAAAGGAGACAGAGAGAAAAGGGAAGAGAGAGTGAGGGGGGGGGGGGAAGATGACAGGGGAAGAAATGGGGAGGATAGGTTTAACAGAAACTGAAGTCAATGTTAATGCCATTTGGTTGGAAGGTGCCCAGACTGAAAATGAAGCCCAACCACTTGCCCTTGACCTTCAGTGCATTTACCAATGATCCCCATTATCAACATCTCAGGGATGACAATTGATCAGAAAGCCTCATGGGCCAACCATATACGTCTGTAGGATAGATCAATGGTTGGGTATCTTGCATTACTGAACTCATCTTCTGACACTCAACATTTTCAACCATCTATCTACGTGACACAGGCCATGAAATAAATTCAGTGACACTGCCTCCACAACCCTCTGGAAGAGAACGCCAAAGTTTCCAGACCCTTTGAGAGAAGAAATTCCTCCTGATCTTTAGGCAACCTTCTTTTCTGAAATGGTTCTATCTAATTCTAAATAGCACACAAGAGGAAACATCCACTCAGCATCCATTCTGTAAATCTTCTTCAGAATTGCGCTTTATTTGATTCAAGTTGGGCGGCACCGTTAGAATAGCGGTTAGCACAATGCTACTACAGCGCCAGTGACCCGAGTTGGATTCTACTGCTGTCAATAAAGAGTTTGTCTGTTAGCCCAGTGTCTACGTGAGTTTCCTGCAGATGCTCCAGCTTCCTTCCACCCTTCAAAACATATGTGCTTTTGGACAATTGGGTGTAATTGGGCAGCATGAGCTCATGGGCTGGAAGGACCCGTTACCGTGCTGTATGTCTAAATTTAAAATGATTTTTCTAAAAGTTATTATATACACAAACAATCAAACTCTTTCCCAAATCTCACATCCAAATCGATTACAGCCTCATTGTCCAAACCAGTGGTTCTCAAACTTTTTCTTTCCACTCACATACCAATTTAAGTAATCCCTTTGCCCAGATCCTTTGCCCAGAGCTGGCATGGAACTGTGATCTAACCAAGATTCTACATTGGTAGTTAAATACTTTCACAGTTAGAGCAACAATTCACCAATCCAAAAATAAAATAAAGTAGACACCAGAAATTTAAAATAAAACAGGAAGTGCTGTAAGTGCTCAGCATGTAAGAAGAAGCAGACTAAAATCAGTTCTCCTGAGTTAAATCTAAAAATCAGGCAGCAGGGTTAGTGTAGTGGTTAGCTATTGCATTCCCAGTGACCCGGGTTCGAATCCGGCACTGTCTGTAATGACTTTGTATGTTCGCCTTGTGACCTGCATGGGTTTTCCCCAGGTACTCCAGGTTTCCTTCCACCCTCCAAAAGGTACAGGGTTGGAAAGTTAATAGGGTGGCATAGGATTAAATGGCCGGATTTGGCTTCTACCGTGTTGTAAGTAAAGTTAATTTAAAGCAGTTACCAAATCTTACATTGGTTTCCAATGTTGAGAAGATCCAAATAAACCATGTCTTAATTTGCTGGGTGGTTTTCTTTTGTGGATAATCAAATCCCCTCTCACTTTCCTAAACCCCAGTGAACAAAATGCTAATTTGTCCAAATTTATCCTTGTAAGACATGAATGCAGCATTTAGATTACAATCAGACCAGCCGTGATCTTATTACAAGACAGAAAAGGCTGAAGGGGCTGCGTGTCCTACTTTTGCTAATAATTTATATGTTCATATGGTTTATGACCCCAAATCTAATTTGACTCAGTCAATACAAACTGAATTTGAACCTTGGCTTAAAGTGCAACATAATAATGTTCTAAATCAGTTTATCACCAAGTCCTCCTGATGATACGGCGTCAAGTCGGATGATGCATTTTACCTGATTTGGGATTGGTTTATGTACACAAGTAATTGGAAGAGAGCCTAAATCTCCAAACTCGTGGCTTTGCATTGGTCAACATGAAGGTAGAGCTGATTTTTCAGAAATCAGGGAAATATAAAACTGAAGCCATCATGTGAATTGTTTTGTAATTTCTGTATCTCTGAAATATTTTGCACCTTCCTCAACTTTGTCAAGTCTTCTCTCTAAACTCAAGCTTAAGTTTAAGTTTATAGTCTTTTTTTTTCTTTCTTTCTTTCTTTGGCTTGGCTTCGCGGACGAAGATTTATGGAGGGCTATGTCCACGTCTGCTGCAGGCTCGTTGGTGGCTGACAAGTCCGATGCGTGACAGGCAGGCACGGTTGCAGCGGTTGCAAGGGAAAATTGGTGGGCTGGGGTTGGGTGTTGGGTTTTTCCTCCTTTGTCTTTTGCCAGTGAGGTGGGCTCTGCGGTCTTTTTCAAAGGAGGTTGCTGCCCGCCGAAATGTGAGGTGCCAAGATGCACGGTTGGTGGTGATATCAGCCCACTGGCGATGGCCAATGTGGCAGGCACCAAGAGATTTCTTTAAGCAGTCCTTGTACCTCTTCTTTGGTGCACCTCTGTCTCGGTGGCCAGTGGAGAGCTCGCCATAGAACACGATCTTGGGAAGGCGATGGTCCTCCATTCTGGAGACGTGACCCACCCAGCGCAGTTGGGTCTTCAGCAGCATGGATTCGATGCTTGCGGACTCTGCCAGCTCAAGTACTTCGATGTTGGTGATGAAGTCATTCCAATGAATGTTGAGGATGGAGTGGAGACAGCACTGATGGAAGCGTTCTAGGAGCCGTAGGTGATGCCGGTAGAGGACCCATGATTCGGAGCCGAACAGGAGTGTGGGTATGACAACGGCTCTGTACATGCTGATCTTTGTGTGTTTCTTCAGGTGGTTGTTTTTCCAGACTCTTTTGTCTAGTCTTCCAAAGGTGTTATTTGCCTTGGCGAGTCTGTTGTCTATCTCGTTGTCGATCCTTGCATCAGATGAAATGGTGCAGCCGACGTAGGTAAACTGGTTGACCATTTTTAGTTCTGTGTGCCCGATGGAGATGTGGGGGTGCTGGTGGTCATGGTGGGGAGCTGGCTGATGGAGGACCTCAGTTTTCCACATGTTTATTGTCACATGTATCAGAAATGCAGTGATTTTAGGTTGTTTTGCAAGCAGACCAGTAAACATTCTATTCATAGTTCCGCAAGTAAGACGCAGTACATGAGTCCAAGTTACAGGTAGATATCAGTTGGTATGGAGTGAAGGCAGCATAATTTTAGTAAGTTGAGGTTAATCCAGGCATCTGATAATAGTGGGTCGGCCAACCACTTCAATTTAACACTCAGTTGCCACACTGACATGTCTGTCTGTGGCCTTACAAATTGAGGCCACTTGTAAATTTGGAGGAAACACATCCTGTATTCCATCTTGGTAGTCTCCCACCAGAGATGGTATCAATAGTGGCTTCTCCAGTTTCCATGAATCCCCTTCTCCACCTCCCTCTCTTTCCTTCATCCCTTTTCTGATGAAATAGAAGCATTGGTGCACTTTCTGGGCCATTGCATTGATTTCTGAAATGGATTCTGGATACCAACTGTTCCTTTTTCTTTCTTTCCTCATTCATTCTATTTCTTTATTATTTCTTTCTGTTCTTTTCTTCTTCCTTTTCTTCTCAAGGGGTTTTTGTTTGGGGGAGGATGGATGGGGTCTTTTCTTTGGAAATTTGAACAATCAGTATCAACGATTCCTTTTCATTTATTTTATATATTTGAGATGGTTAATTATTGATACTCATTTGGTCATAAAACTAAAATAAAATATTCAAAAAAGAAAGAAATAGAAGCTTTTTTTTTACGTTCAACTTGATCTTGTACCAAGGTAAGACTTTTTTGGTTGGAATTAGCAAACGTTTTGGAACAAGTTACAGATGTCATGTTTCTGCAAAACCCAGATTTATTTTCATTAGGAAATGTTGAAGGAACAAGACCTAAATTAAAATTAGAAATATACCAATTAGAGTTTGTTAAAATTCCATTAGCAGTGGCAAGAAAATGTATTGCAGTTACTTGGAAATCAGATACCCACTTGAGTATGGCACAATGGAATGCAGAAATTCAAAGCTGTATCCTTTTAGAAAAAAACATTACATATAAATCAAGAAATAAATATGTTATGTTTTTACAAATTTGGCACCCGTATACCCATTTAGTAGATTTAAATTCATAATGTTGGGCTTCTCTGAACCCATGAGAAATCTCTGGAATATATTAAAAGATTTTGGTAAAGTAGGTATGTTGGAAGAGATTCCTCTGTGCAATCCTGAAAGTCTCTTCTCTTTTTAATTTTTTTTTTATATAGCTACCTTTTATTCTCACACTGATTATTCTGAGAGTGGGGGATTTGGGGAAGGGGCGTTTACAGGTGGAAGGTGTTATATACCATCATACACGTTTGGAAAACTTTTAAACAAAATATTCCAAAAAAAAGAGGAATTTGGACAAGTTCATGGATGGGAGAGGTCTAGACGACTATGAACTGAGTGCAGGTCAGTTGGACTAGGCAAAAAAAAATGGTTCGGCACGGACTGGAAAGGCTAGCAAAAGTCCTGTTTGTGTTCTATAGTTCTGTGGATATACACATATATAATATCATCATGGCTACCCCTCGAGGTCGAGAATGATGGCCTTTGTTGCGTTGATCTATTTATGCGCTCTGAGAAGATTGGCCCACAGACCGAAGATGTCTGCATGTAGTTGTTTAACGTGTACTTGATGTTGGACTCCAAGAAGTACACGATACTTCACAAATCAACCAACTAATTTCAATGGCATGGAAACCAAGACAATTGGAGCTGATGGATTTGTTGCAGCCTTCGTCCGCCTTCACAGCTGTTGAGTTCAGAGTAACTTCATCCACTTATTCCACTGTATAAGACATATTTGGATTGTTCTTTGTCAAGGATATCTGCCTCAACCTTACCACCATACCTTGGCCCAGAGAAACGCTGTTTCGTCTAGTTATAGAGTCAGATGATAATGAACTTGAACTAGCAAGCAGGCTTCACAGCAAAAGTGGGCCATGGAGACTAGCCATGGACTACTAGACTCCTACTTGGGTATGAAAGGCATCCAGTGCACCCCCTTCCTCCCCCACGTAAGGGCTTAGGCTCGGATGTCCTTGCCCACTGCCTCCTTCTTTGCTACTCACCCCTCCCACTTGGCCTTCAGCAGTCTGGCCTCTGGCTCCCAGGTTCAAGCAGCCCTGCATTGGCTGTTCAGCTGGCACCACTTCACAACCCCCAGTTCTTGCTTTGCAGCCTGGCTCCCGTTCTCAGCTTGGCTCTTGTCTCCTCATTAGCTCACAGTGTAAAGCTGAAAAGGAGAAGTCATAATTACTCCAGCACCAACTGCTGTGCCCTCAGCTGCCAAGGCCCTGTGCTCTAGAATTACATTTAGAGTGCACAGACAACCTTTGTGTCCCTTGTCCCATTTCTTGGTTCATAGCCTTATGGGCTATGGCACAAAATGCGTTTAAACATGCTAATAGTTCCTGTTTCCACCCTTATGAGGTTTATGTTACAGAGCAGCCAGAACTGTACAAAATGTGAAATAATCGAGCAGTGAAATAACTCAATTTTTAGGCAGTTCCAAGGCAACTTTCCTGCTGTTATTTTCTAGATTTCAGTTGGGAAATTCAAATATAGTTCAAGATTCCTTTTATTGTCATGTAACAATACATAAAAATGTAATATACATGATATACTTCAACTTTTGTCTGCTGTAAGCCAAGGAAAGAGTCACCATGGGCACTGCCTGGCCCTGTTAACAATAAGAGAAAGAGAGGAAAAGAGAGTCCCTTCAGAGAATGTCTGTAGATTCTTACCTTATCTACGCTCTAAACCTGCTATTCAAGATACACAGATTTACGCAAATTTCCTTTTCAGTATCCTACAGTTTATTGAAAATAGAACTTCATTAAATGGCTTCTCAATTCCCATTAAGTTACAAACATCATGTGGGCTTTGCTTTAATCAGCCTGTTCTGCTGCTTTCCTTGTCAGCAAGATGTTTAATTTGAATTTAAAGGTCATTGTTTTTAATTATTGTTTCTTGAATATTTATTATTCATGTATTTCTGTTGTATTTACTGTTGTATTTATTGTCCCTTTTTAATTATTTTAAGTCATTGTTTATTTATAATTGTTTTTATAGTTGTGTTTTTACAAAGTATGTTTAGCTGCAGCAGGTAAGAATGTTGGTGTATATGTGTTTTGTAAAATGAATATCCCAATAAACTCATTCTCATTAAATAATCGTATTACATCTCCACTCTCGATTGGATTTCCTCACCTCCAGACCACAATCAGTGAGGATTGGCAAGAACATCTCCTCCACAATCTCCATCAGTATCGGAGCGCCTCAGGGCTGCGTTCTTAGCCCCCTGCTCCACTTACTTTACACCTTTCACTGTGTGGCTCTGTCCCACAATAACTCCATCAACAAATTTGCCAACGAGATCATGATAATGGGTTGTATAAAGGATGGGGATGAGTCAGTGTACAGGAAGAAGATTGAAACTTGGCTGAATGGTGCACCCACAGCAACCTTGCACTCAATGTCACCAAAACTAAAGAGCTGATTGTTGACTTTGGGAAGGGAAAGCCAGAGGAAAACAATCCAGTGATCATTGGGGGATCAGAGGTGGAGAGGGTGAGAAAATTTAAGTTCTTGGGAGTCACTATCTCAAAAGATCTTTCTTGGACCCATCACACTAATGGCATCATGAAGAAAGCACATCAGCACCTGTACTTCCTCAGGAGTTTGTGGAGATTTGGTGTGACACCAGAAACACTGGAAAATTTCTACAAATGTGTGGTGGAAAGTGTGCTGACCAGCTGCATCACAGACGGGTATGGAAACACCCATACCCCTGAGCATTAATCCCGGCAAAAGGTAGTGGACACAGCCCAGAATATCACAGGCAAAGCCTTCCCCACTATCGAGAACATCTACAGGGAACGCTGCCATCGGAGAGCAGCAGTAATTATCAAGGATCCATACTATGCACATAACTGGCACCACCAAATTCAGGATCAGTACCTACCCCTCCACCATCAGATTGAGGTTTTTTAAAAAACTTTATTTATAATTTTAAAATACATATATAAAAACAAACAAAGAAGATAAACAAAAATAAACACGCCCCCCCCCCCCCCAACCACCCACAACAGACCCCTCAAGGGGAGCAACAAAAATATTACATACGCTGTGTGATATATCAAGTTACAATAGATAAAATTAAGGTATTTCCAAACCCATAAATTTCAAATAAGGTGACCACATTTGAACGAAAAAAGAATAATTATTATGCAAATTATATGTTATTTTCTCCATATAAATACAGGATCTCAGCTCATTGTCCCAGCGGGCTATATTTAATTCCACATTATCTTTCCATGTAATCGCAATACTTTTCCACACTACCGCTAAAGCTAAATGAACAAACGCCATCTGAAAATTTATCCAACCCTAAGCCAGTGACTAAAGATACAGTATAACACAAAAAAATTATTGGATCCAATGGTAATCCAATAATTTTTCCAAAAAGATTTTAATTTTTCCCCAGAATGGTTGAACCTTGTCACAAGACATCGGATTGAGTTTGTTGAAGGACAAACTCAATCAGGTACTCTTTTAAAGACTCTTACTTGAGCACTTTATTGATTTTTAAAAATTCTCTCTGTATTGTACAGTCAGTTTGTTCACATTTGTTATCTGTTTACAGTTCTTCATTTGTTTACATGTATATGCTGTGTACAATTTTTTTGCACCACCAGTAAGTGGTAATTCAGCCTCGCCTGTAAAAAAAATCTGAAATCTGCAACTCCTCGTATGATCATGGTCATCTAATTCTACGTAAAATAACCTTGCAGATTTGCTTGAGAGTAGTTTAAGGTAAAGCATCAATTGTGGATGCTCTGTTCATTTTTGACAGTTTTCCTTCACTTTACCTAGCTTCTAAATTGCATTAATTTAACAGATTAAATTCCCTCCCACACTTCGCTCTATCTGCCAATCAATACCTCCTCAATATGATCCTCCTGTCGCTTTTGTCCCACCCCTCCCCCTTGCCTCTGCTTACTGGCTATTTCCCCTCCACTCTTTCAGTTCTGATGAAAGGTTTTGACCTGAAATGGTGACTGAAAATTTCCCTCCATGTTCTGTTGATTTTCCCCAGCAGATTGATGTATGTCAGGCTAACCTTTCATCCATTTAGTTTTCCATCTGTTGTCTGTATTTGTGCACATTTTCTTTTGAACACTTGTATATGAAATGGGGGTTTACCTCTATAAACCGAAGTCTTGTTTGTTTGCATAATTTTGTCCACAGGTGAATTTGCTATTCAATAGGTACTCACCAACTAAGTTATTTTACATATCAACAGATGGAGAGTAGTTCTGAATGAATTAGTACAATTTGAATAGAGGGCTGGCATGATTTCCAGGGCGACTCTATATGCCATCAGTGAGTTCAAACCTTATCATTGTTCTTGGAGGTTAGCAATACCATTCAGTCGCATTATTAGTGAATTTAAAAAGGAACATGGGCCTTAAAAGGAGGAATGACACAAAAAGAGGAATTGCACAAAAAGAGATGTGGACCATAAAGTGGATGTCTAGTAGTGAATTAAAGCAAACAAATTGCGTCTTATTTGTGTAATGTGAGAGCGCTGGCAGTTCCCCTGCTGTAAACTAGGGAGCTAAGAGAACAAAATAAAAATCATTAATTTCTCTAGTCTCTGTATTTGGAGAGAGGACGAATGGTCTCCACTCTTCCGTGTGAAAAACTGGCTAATGCAAAATTTAATCCCAAAGTTTGTAAAGTGTTATTGTCTGTTGTTATTGCTTAATGTCTCCTTGTTATTAGGAACTTTATTATGTTTTAGTTTCATTAATGGCCAATGCTTATACCAGCTGTCTGTGTGCTCCAGGCATTTGGTATGAGCCTTGCAATATGACACCCAAATTCAGATTTAAACCGACAGCATGGTTACAAGCCCTTGCGGCCCATGAGCCTGTGCCGCATTCCCCCCACCCCCCACCCCATTACCAATTTAACTAAACTAATGATGGAACTTTTTTTTGAAGAGTGGGAGGAAACTGAAGCCCCTGGAGGAAACCCATTGGGAGAACGGACAAACTCCTTGCAGGCAATGTCGAGACCCTGGCACTGTAATGGTGTTGCACTAACCGAGTCTTTGAATCAAGGTGACGCTGTCATTATTAATCGATCAGACAATCTTTGTTATTCCTTCTCTTTGCTAGGGGAAAACACACAATTGTGTTTCTTAAATGATCCTCATCTTTAGAATAAGAACAAATAAATTAGAAGAATATTCTTGAGATAATAAATAATTTTTAAAAATCACAAAGAGAACAGTAGGTAGTGGGGATGATACCACCATGGGGACGGTGTTGTCAAAAGATGCAGCATCTTCAGAGAAAATACTCCAGAGTAAATTATATGATAGCAGATATGGATACAGTCTGCAAAAGCCTAACAGAACTGATGAAATAAAGCCAACCAAGCCTTCCAGCTCTAGATAGCAAAGAAAAATCAATGTATTTTTTCACGTGGCTATCTCTATAAGCTATTAAAAGCATTGTTGATTCCAGAAGATCCTCTGAACCATTTTCTTCAGCCAGGAGCATGGCAAACTGAAGCTGGTTTTTCACTTCCATGAAAAAAAATGAACACATGACTGGAAATTTTAGGATTCTCGATGTTAGATTTGTGCTTAATATTTTATACAAAGAAAGTGACCACTTTACTAGCAATTTCTAGCAGATGGATAACAGGTCTCATTCTGAGATATACCCACCAACAGATGGGGATAAGAGTCGAGGCACATGTTATTTAATTTTACAGATGCCAATGTGAGTTTTATGAATTTTGAATTGCATCAATTGCACCTTTCCAGTGCAAGATGTTATCTTGATTTCTTATACCAGTTATTAAAGTCCATCTGTCACTGTCTCTCACTGCATTGGATTTGATGACTAAATAGATGCTGATCCTGGAGTACAGATACTAATGAATGCATTGTATACTTTTGAGTTCGACCATAGCTAATTGCTTATTGTGAAGCCTTTTCATTATGCCAAATATAATTGTATCATTGTGTTGTACTTTCGTCAAAATGTATTCCCAATGATTTTAAAAAAACTTCAAACGATGTATTATGAGATTTAATGGATTAATTTGCAGAATGAAGGCATAATTGGAAACCCAGCATTTGTTGTCTTATCATTAAGTTTGAGAAGAAATTGGTGAATGGCCTGCATGAAGAATTGTGCCACATGAAATAAAGCTTCTCTTTCTCCCTCTGAAGCTGAGTTGTATCCATGTAGATTCTGGAGGGTTCTGAGGTGGCTGATATAGGGTTTGTGGACTGTGCCACCATTGTGGCAGGAATTGGTTCTTGGGCAAGGTGGGTTGGCTAGTTAAGTCAAGTCAAGTTAAGTTTATTGTCATCTGATTATACATGCACAACTCGAAGAAACAACGTTCTCCGGTCCTCGGCTCAAAACACGCAGACACACAACCAGACATAGCTCACATTCAGACAAACTATATGTATATGACAAGTATTCATCTACACAAATAACTAAATGAGTATTGTTTCATAAATATGAGAGTCTCAGATGGTCCGTGGGAAGAAGTTGCTCCTCAGCCTGGTGGAGCTAGCTCTGATATCCTAACATAACATAAAACATAACAATTACAGCACGGAAACAGGCCATTAGGCCCTTCTAGTCCGCACCGAACCAAACACCCCTTTCTAGTCCCACCTCCCTGCACAATGCCCATAACCCTCCATCTTCTTCTCATCCATAAACCTGTCCAACCTTTTCTTAAATAATACAATTGACTCCGCCGCCACTATTTCTCCCGGAAGCTCATTCCACACGGCTACCACTCTCTGAGTAAAGAAGTTCCCCCTCATGTTACCTCTAAACCTCTGCCCCTTAATTCTTAACTCTTGTTTTAATCTTTCCTCTTGTTTTAATCTTTCCTCCTCTTAACGGAAATAGTCTATCCACATCCACTCTGTCTATCCCTTTCATAATCTTAAATACTTCTATCAAATCCCCTCTCAACCTTCTATGCTCCAAAGAATAAAGACCTAATCTGTCCAATCTCTCACTATACTCTAGATGCTTAAACCCAAGTAACATTCTGGTAAACCTTCTCTGCACTCTCTCCACTCTGTTTATATCCTTCCTATAATTAGGCGACCAGAACTGCACACAGAACTCCAAATTAGGCCGCACCAACGTCTTATACAATCTCAACATCACCTCCCAACTCCTATATTCCATGCAATAATTGATAAAGGCCAGCATACCAAAAGCCTTCTTCACCACCCTATTCACATGAGTTTCTACCTTCAGGGAACGATGTACCGTTACTCCTAAATCTTTTTGCTCTTCTGTATTCCTCAATGCTCTCCCATTTACCACATATGTCCTATTCTGATTCTTCTTACCAAAATGAAGCACCTCACACTTATCAGCATTAAATTCCATCTGCCATTTTTCAGCCCACTGTTCTAAGCAGCCCAAATCCCTCTGCAATCCTTGAAAACCTTCTTCATTATCCACTATTCCACCTATCTTAGTATCGTCTGCATATTTACTAATCCAATTCACCACCCCATCATCTAGATCATTAATGTATATAACGAACAACAATGGGCCCAATACAGATCCTTGAGGCACACCACTGGTCACCGGCCTCCAACCTGACAGACAATTATCCACTACCACTCTCTGGCCTCTCCCTTTCAGCCAATGTTCAATCCATTTGACTATCTTAAAATTTATACCTAAAGACTGCACCTTCCTAACTAACCTTCCATGTGGTACCTTATCGAAGGCCTTACTGAAGTCCATATAGACAACATCCACTGCGTTACCCTCATCCACATTCCTAGTCACCTCTTCAAAAAATTTAATCAGATTGGTCAAACATGACCTTCCTCCCACAAATCCATGTTGAGTGCTCCTGATCAGACCCTGTCTATCCAGATGTTTATAAGTACTATCTCTAAGAATTTTCTCCATTAATTTACCTACCACAGACGTCAAACTTACAGGCCGATGGTTGCCAGGCTTCCTCCATGAACCCTTTTTAAATAACGGAATCACATGCGCAATGCGCCAATCCTCCGGCACTATCCCCATATCTAATGACATTTGGAAAATTACCGCCAGAGCCTCTGCTATTTCCTCCTTCACTTCTCTCAATGTCCTGGGGAAGATCCCGTCTGGTCCCGGAGACTTATCCACCTTTATATTCTTCAAAAGCCTTAAAACTACACCTTTTGTAATCTCTATATTCCCCATATTTACCCAATTTGCTTTTTTTATCTCACATCTCCCAATATCCTTCTCCTTAGTGAATACTGAAGAAAAGAAACTGTTCAATATCTCCCCCATTTGTCTAGGCTCCACACACAGTTTTCCGCTCTGATTTTCTAAGGGACCAATTTTGTCTCTAGCTTTCCTCTTACCATTAACATATTTGTAGAACTCTTTTGGATTAGTTTTCACCCTGCTTGCCATAGTTTCGTCGTACCTTCTTTTAGCTTTCCTAATTCCTCTCTTAAGATTCCTCTTACATTCAATGTATCTTTCAAACATCTCCTTAACTCCATGCATCTTATATCTAATGTACGCCTCCCTTTTTCTTCGAACTAAGTTTCCAATATTCCTTGAAAACCACGGCTCTCTCAAACCTTTTGCCCCTCCTTTTAACCTAACAGGAACATAAAGCTTTTGCACTCTCAAAATCTGATCTTTAAAAGACTTCCATCTCTCTACTACATCCTGCCCATAAAACAAATTGTCCCAATGCATACCCTGCAAGTCCTTTCGCATCTCCTCAAATCTAGCTTTTCCCCATTCAAAAACCTCAACCCTTGGCCCTGACTTCTCTCTTTCCATAATGACATTGAAGCTGATGGCATTATGATCACTGGACCCGAAGTGCTCGCCAACACTAACCTCCGTCACTTGACCCATCCCATTTGCCAACAGTAGATCTAACACTGCTCCTTCTCTGGTTGGCACCTCTACATATTGTTGTAAAAAACTATCTTGCACACATTTCACAAACTCTAACCCATCCAGTTCTTTCACAGAATGTGTTTCCCAATCTATATGTGGAAAATTAAAATCTCCCATAATTACAACCCTGTGCTTATCACAAATATCTACTATCTCCCTACAGATTTGCTCCTCTAGGTCTCGGTCCCCTCTGGGTGGTCTATAATACACCCCTACAAGTGTAACCTCTCCTTTCCTACTCCTCAGTTCCACCCAAATAGCCTCCGTGGATGTGCCCTCTAATCTATCCTTCCTTTCTATCCTGTATCTCTTTTCCAATGGGAGCAGCTGCGTGTAAGGTGGAAGGAGTCCTCAATGATTTCCTGTACTCCTTCCATGGTTTTTGCTGGATTTCTGCATAGATGGTCCAGAAGTTCTCAGTGCCATCATGAATGCTCCATCTCCATTTAGAGTACTCATGGTCCAGAGATTCCAGTGACTGGACATATAACTTTTTTTTCAAGGAGGCTATGAGACAATTTTTTTAAAATTATTTTTATTTTGACATACAGCACAGTAACAGGCTCTTTTGGGCTATGAGCTCATTCTGCCCAATTACACCTGTTACGAGCCCAAAGGACCCCAAAACCCAGCAGCAATAGACATTCTCCAAGACAAGTGGCTTTCAAAAGTTATTTTTAATCAACTTCAGACATGAAAATAGAATCAAACTAACTATACTCTATACTCAACTAACCCAAATAAGCCCCTTCTAATTCTAAGTGCACGTGAATGTAAATTCAAGAAAAGTTCTTTGGTTCACAGTTCAATCTCACTTCTCTTTCTTTCCAAGTTCTCTGGTTGCAGGCAATCACCATACTATGCACAGAATTTAACATGTATAAAGTTCACCAGGCTTTGTGCTTGAAAGGTAAATGTTTACTGCTCAGGAAGGTTCTTGTAGGGTTTGCAGAGAGTGATATTTGTTGCTCCAGGATTTCCACAACTGAGGAACCACCACTAGTCACCTCAGGGTCACGTTGATGAAACTTGCCCCATCAGGGTCTTCAAGATGGTAACCTCTTTCTTCAAGCAACCACAGAGTTCCATTCCTTCCACTATTTCAAGAGAAACATCAGACAGATAGCACTTCTAGCCATCTACTGCTCTGGAACTTGCTTTCATCAGTTTCAATCTGTTTTCCCTGGATTGCACTTTTCAGTTACTTGTCAGTGCCCCACACACTGACTGACTGACTGAGCTGTTAACTCAACTCTCTCTCTCTCTCTTCCAACTGCAACTCCAATGAGAGCATGTGACTCATGTTTTGCAAAACCCCCACCTTCTCCAGCAAACATCTGTTGTTATCTTAGGTAAACCATTCAGGAGTGACCTTTCTATGAGCACTTTGCAGAAAGGGTACTGATAGACAGCATGACTCCAGAAAGGCAATGGTCAAGCATTTTATGACATCAGTTCAATTAACACCTACTTCTGAAAGGTGCTTCCATTCTCCAGAGATCCTGCAATGTGGATTCTTCAGTCTTTCAAAGAAGATCCATTTTAAAATGTGTGCATGTATGTGACCTACTCTAAATCTTATAAATTCTCCCCAAATATTAATATTATTACAACCCAAATGACCAATAACCCCATCACCCCCAGGTACGTTTTGAAATGTGAGAGGAAACCAGAGCATCTGGAGGAAATCTACGTAGATACAGGGAGAACGTACAAACTCCTTACAGCCAGTGCCAGAGTTGAACACCGGTCACTGGATCTGTTACAGCTTTGCACTAACTGCTATACTGATCGTGCTGCCCAGTCATCTTTTGTCAGGCTGGTAATTTCTTAATGATGATGAAGCTTGGTGTTGTACATTGTAGAAGAGCTAACATGAACTCGTGATGGAAAGGATGAATATTTAAAGTGAGAAATAAAATACCAAATAATCAGTCTGCTTTCTGGATGGAGTTAAGCTTCTTCCGTTTTGTTTGGAGTGGCATTTACCTTGACATTTGCAGGATTTCCCAACACCTTCTAAAGTTGTACCATGCAGATGTTAAGAAGGCTTTAGAGATACAGGGGTGATGCATCCAGCAAAAAAAAATCTAGGTTCTGACATTTTCTTGTAACTACAATGTTTACTTGACTGATCAAGCTCGGGTTATAGTCAGCAGTAAACTGTAGAATATTGCCAGTGCTAGATTTAATGATGCCATTTAATGTTTAGGGAAAGTATCAGAATTACATCATCTGGGGAAGATAGTTATCCAATACAGGTATAGTCCAAATATTACCATCATTCAACAAATATTCCCATTTCTGACCATATTTTCGAAGAATGCTCCACAATTGACCAGTTGAAGGTGGCTGAGGTAAGGATGCTGCCTTGAACAACTTCTGCGATGATGTCCTAGCAAGATGATTGACCTTCACCAAGTATAATTCTCTGTCTTCACGTCAGTATAATACTAATCAGTAGAATGTTTTCCCCTACGATTTCCATTAACTTCAGCATTATCAGGTCTCTCTGATGCCATGATTAATTCTTGTGCTGATGTCAGGGTTGCCTCTCTGATCTTACCTCTGGAATTCAGCTTTCTTGGAAAATATTTAAAGAGAAGCAGTAATGTAGTCTAGAGCCGAGTGAAGCTGTCAGAACCCAAAATGAGCATTTATTGGTGAGGGAGTCTCAACACTGTTGACAGCACTTTTCGTCACTTTCCAGATGAGAAGAGCTTTCTATTGGAGAGACATCCTTGGGCAATTGTCCAGTTTGACAAGCAAATAGCACCATTGTTCCATTACTGGAACAGGTTGGCTCGAGGCTTGGTTAATTTTGGAGTAAAAGTTTTTCAGGAAACTGCTAGGATGTTATGGGAAGCCATGATATATCCCATGAGCTCATTAGTTTTGGTATCGTATGGTGTAGGCAGCTGCTGTTAACAGGAATAATTTTTACACCTTAAATTCCAGGGCTGATGAAATTTGTCCATAAACAGACAATTTTCTGCAATCGCATATTACAACATTATCTGTTCCCAGTGCTAAAGCACTAAGCATAACTGTCTTTCAAAGTGAGTCAAAACAGCCTCAAGGGATTGCCAAATTTAGTGTCATTAACTATTCATAGTGCCCTTGTGGCCTGGTTTGGGTTTGCCTGAAGTAACTTGCTTTGGATGGGAGTCAGGAAAAGCACACAGTTACTTATTGAAGATGTGCTAATCATCGTGTGAGGTATTGGATTGGGCTGGACAGTTAAATCATCCCTGTCATTGCCTCCCTGTAAATGACCTTGCAAAATCCCTGGTTAGAACACATGATGTCATCCCTGGTGATGTAGCTTCCTGGGCAATCAAGTTTAGGAAAGTGTAGACCCTTCTACCTCAATTCCTTCCTGATAAAGAGCACAGCACAACTGGATCATCATTTTCAAAGTTGTAATCTGGGGAATCTAGTATCTTGCAAATTTTGGAAAGCAATCTTAAATAAAGACTATAGAAGTTAGCTGCAGAAATATCACACACTAAGCGAAGGATAAACTTGAGTTTCTAAAAGTTATGTTTGAAATACATTTTAAGAATTAACGGGGTATAAAGAATTTCATTAGGATAATCCCACAAGTTGAGAGGGTGCCACTGGTAAGTGAAATGACACACTAAAGTGTTAACTGTATCACCACATGCCATATACTGATGAAACAATTGGAGTGAAATGAGTGACAAGGTAGCAAAACAATAATTAGTATCTAGTGTAGACCAATGCAGGGTAAATAAGCCATTAGAGAACTGTTTAGTTAGATAAGGAAAGCGAGAATTTACATTAATTATGTGAGTCTTCAACATGCCAAAGAGATTTAGTCTGAATAAGCAGATGGACGAAAAATGGCAGATGGGTTGAAAGATGGCAGATGGATTTTAATGAAAGATACCTGAAAGGTTCACATTTTAAGTAGTGGTTGGGTTTGGGTGAGATTATAGATCAAAATAGCTAGCAAATGTGAAGCAGGTGTTTAGAAGACAAAATGACTGCAGGAATGCAATTGAAACACTTTGGCTTGCAAATCGGTACAGAAGATGAGGCTAATTCTGTACAATCCTGTGCACATTTGGTCACGATCTCAAAAAAGGTTTGTACTGCATTGAAAGAAATGACCAGGTCTGATTCTAGGCTGGTAAATTTCTATCGAGTCAGATAAAGATATTAATAGGAGACATGATTTAAATCAGTGGCGCCATGATGAATATGTAGGTATAGTTGAGGTAAGAACTTTTTAATGGTGCACAGAATATTCTTCTGAATTTCCCTTTATGCTAATATCACCTGCAAAGGTCATTTTAGTTTGAATATTTTATTGCAGGTCACGACTGCAGCCAGTTAACATAGCTGGGCAGCACGTTTGGCATAGCAGATAGCACAAGGCTGTTATAGACCCAGCAATCTGGATCAGAGTTTGAATCCCACACTGTCTGTAAGGAGTTTGTACGTTCTTTTCGTGTCTGCGTGGGTTTTCCCCTGGGGTCTGGTTTTCCACGGGGGCTCCGGTTTCCTTCCACTGTTGGAAACGTACTGGGGGTTGTAGGTTAATTGGCTGTAATTGGGCGGCATGGGCTCGTGGGCTGAGATGGCTTGTTACCATGCTATATGTCTAACTTAAAAAAAAACTTTCTTTTCGTCTAAAATTGATGGTTCCTTATCTCAAGCTAAGCCCAGCAGCTCTCATAGCTCTGTGGTTAGAGGAGCACTGGACTTGTAAACCAGGGGTTGGAAGTTTGATCATTGCTGGGGCCACATTTCTGTGAGGGGTGCTGGACAAAGTGGCAATTTTCTGTCTTCCTTACAATAGAAAAGTTAAAAAATTTATGTATGTTACATTCTAAATGAAGTATTACATGGAACCTTTACCTTTTATGCTGTTTGTTCCAGGTTAGCTGGGAGCTGTTTTTCAGTGCAGTTTTCTGTGGCGAAGTGCATGGCAAGCTCTGAAAGCCAGTGACAGGGCTGCTTGAGACCAGACTTACATTGGAAACCAGCCTTGGTCCCTGCATTAACACTGGAGCCATAAGATTTGGGTCAATATGTTTAAATAAAAACTTTAGCTATTTCAAAATTCAGTTGTTTTCTGGAATTGCTGTTTAAATAACCTCAACCAAGATTAAGATTTTGATGGATGCAGTTTGGGTTTTCATTCCCAAGTTGTTTATTTTTTTACTGCTACGCCTATTGAAAGCATTCAAGAAGAATATTTCAACCTCATTACCTCGATCAACTGAATGGGGAATTTACTCGAATCATTTGAGTTTCCCAAATGAATGCCCATATAGTGATTTGTTAAATTGAATAAACTGTAGAAATTAATGCTATATTGTCATTAGAAATGAGAATTTTAAAGCTTGATTTGCCCTTTAACCAAATTAATGACAACCAACAGTTTATTCATTGATAACTTTGCAGTGAGCAAATCTATTGACTTTTCTGCCATTATGTTTTCCCTTTTCCTTCCTGGAACAGAGATATTATCATTGATCATATTATGTGAATTTAAATAACACCTGATTGGATTGGAAAGTGACTTACCTACAATTAATTATTTTGAAGTGAGTGATTACTGTTCCACAGACAATATATTAGCCATATTTTACACAAAAACTCTATAAATAATAGTGGAATGAATGTTAATATATTTTTAATAGTCAAAAAGCAAAAAATTGCAGATGGTAAAATTCAGAAATTCTAAATTCTCTCTGCTTCCTGGCTGATCCCTCAAAGAGCTGTCCTAGTTGATAGTTCTATTGAGAATCACATTAATCTCGAGCAAATCTGGCACCATCGAGAGGAGCAAAGATTTCTGTTCAATGTGGGGAAAGTGGTTCAAGGATGAGAGGAACACTTTCCTCTTCTTAACTTGTGGTGTAGGATCTTTAATACCCCGCCAACTGGAGCATTAGATGAACAGCTCAGCCAACAAATACACATCCAGTGAAAATGCAGCATTCCCTCAATATTGCAGGGTCACTCCAAATTATACCCTCATGTTGTAGATTGTGGTTTGAACTCTCTCAAGGTGATGGGGCAAACCCAATAATCTGTGGATGGTCCAGCCCAGGAGGTAATCAGTGTTGCTTCTCCTTTTAGTATCATGTGCAATAAATAGATTAGATAATAGGTTCAGTGTGTGAACAAATAATGTCAGACAGCCACTGGTCTACAATATACAAATTGTGGAACAATGAGATGAAGGTGAGTCATTGGATCTAATCCAATCATATTTTTAAAGAAGGGTTTATAACATTATTACCATGATAATTAAAAAAAATCTCTTGAGCCCACAAAAGCTTTCTGCTTCTGGCCCTGCCTGCTACGTTGAAAGAAATTTCTCATTCTGATAAGCAGACCAGTCCAATACATCTGCGAGGTCCAATGGTCCAAATTAGATCATTTCGATGAGGTGATTCAACTTAATAAACTTGGATGATGTGACCAATATCAAGCAGATGTTGCAAAAGCAAATTACTCAATTTTACAAGCAAACCACAGATGAAATCGAATCATTAATCAACTCCACTCCAAACCAAGTAATGTGTATGTGGAGTTGCGACAGCTGAGAAGGCCCTGAATAATTTCAAAATGCTTTTCATTGTTAGAGTTTCCAGAAGCATTTTGTCATCAAATCTCCATGAATGATCTTGGCTATAGCTTTTCTTTTCATTTGATTCTTCACTATTCAGTCAGGGCTATGGGATTGGCTGTAACAGTATTCCTGCATGTTTTCTTTTTGTGATTAATTCTAATCATTTTCAAACTTTCACAATTGTTTCTTGCTGATTTGTTGTAACAAATGAAACAGACAATTCATGGCTTCATTTGTTCAACAGCTGGACATAATGCAATATGATATCTGCCGTTTTAGTTGCAATTTTAATGTCAACGTGGTATCTGGCCAATTTGGGGAATCATCCAGATGCTTGCATTCGGGGAGGACTCCCTTTGGTAGTCATTCAACTGAACAATCCAAAAAGGGCAATTGGAATGAATTTTACTATGAATGTTGAGATTAGCCTAATGTGTCTTCTGAAATGGTCAACTCCCCCCCCCCCCCCAACTCACATACCACCTTGAGTCATCCCTTACTAACCACAAAACACCTATGGCATCTGTGAGTGGAACCACTGGTCTAAGCCATTCTGACTACTGATGATAGCTTTGGTGTTAGGTTTCTGTTACAATTGGGCCTTTCCAATATTCCTTTAATATCCCTAATCTTGCATTCACTCTGTGCCTTTTCCCTACAAGCATTGCCAGACCATGTTTCCAAGTTCTCATTTTAATTAATGATCAAATTTTGCTCAATTTCTTACCTTAGTAAAAAAAACCTACTCTGTGTGTGAAGTGTTGAGCACACCTCAGCTGTTGAACTACACATTTCATTTCGCTATTAGGAACCAGTGTGGCCCCAATGAGGAAAGTGGCCTCTGACAGATGCTTTTTGAGGAGTTTGAGGAGATTCAGTATGTCACCAAAGATACCTGAAAATTTATGGAGGTGAATCATGCAGAACATTCTGGATGGTTGCATCACCCTCTGGTGCCAACACTCAGGATGATAAAAACCCTCTAGAGAGTTGTTAATGTGGCCTGTAACATTATGGGCACCAGTCTTCACTCCATCAAGGACATCTACAAGAGGTGGTGACTTAAGAAAGCAACCTCCTACCCTCAAGGACTCCCACCACCCAGGTCATTCCCTTTTCACTCTGCTGTCATCAGGAAAAAAGTACAGGAGCCTGAAGATGAGCACTGAGTGGCAGAAGGACAGCTTTTTCCCTGCTGCCATCAGATTCCTGAATGAACAAAGAACCACACTTTTTCTTATCCTATTTCTATTTTAAAAGATGGCTTATAGAAATGCTAGCCACAAAACAACGCATTTCGTAGCACGTTCATGACAATAAATTCTGATTCTGAAAACAAGTCACCATATATGGTTTAATGGACTATTTGAAGGGAGTCCTCTGTGGGGTAATCCATGATGGATTCTTCTCCAAAGCAGCAATAGAGCAAATTTCTCAGCTTGTTGCAGATGTAACCTACTGTATTTGGGAGAGGAATGCTCCGAACATCTTCCTGTTTTGCCTGACCTAAATGTCAGGTCTAATTGAGATGCCCTGATGTGGGCTGATGGTATGATCTAAAACTGAGAGGAGTGAAACACCAAAGTCTGCAGAAACTGATTCTAGTAAAAACTCAGAAATATTGGAGGAACTCGGCTAGTCTTACAGCATCCATAGGAGGTAAAGATATAGTCCTGACATTGCAGGCCTGAGCCATTCTTTAAGGTATGAAAAAAAAGCAGACAGCACCTATATTAAAAGGCTGGTGAAAAGGGAAGAATAGGAGGGGGAGAAGTACAGAACAGACAAAGGTATTAGAGATGTCTTTCTTCAAACAAAGTGGCTTTCCCTCACCCGCATATCCTCCATTATTCTACATGTACCCTGTCACTCTTCACCCTCACGCACACCTTTTGTCCTCCGCCTACCATTTCTGCCTCCTACTACATGATCCCACCACCAGACATGTCTTCCCTTCTCCTCCCCTCCCTCCATGACTTCCTCTTCCACTCCTCCCTGCCCACCCGTCACCCGCCTTGGCGGGTGACCGCAGGAGGTGCTCCACTTGCCCCCACACCTCCTGCCTCACTGCCACTTGGGCCCCCAAACTGTCCTTGCAAGCGAAGCAACATTTCACTTATGAATCTGCAGGGGTCCTCTATCCGGTGCTCCTGTTGTAGTCTACTCTACATCAGAGAAACCGGGTGCAGACTGTGATATCACTTCATTGAGCACCTTGGCTCTGTCTGCCACAATAGTGCGAATCTCCCAGAAGCTACCTAATTCAGTGCCCTGCCCCATTCCCTTGCCAACATGTCTGTCCATGGTCTCATGCACAACCTGACTGAGAATGCCCACAAATTGGAGGAACGGGATCTCGTAATCCATCTGGGCACCCTCCAACCTGATGGCCATAACATTGCCTTCTCCAGTTTTCTTTAGTCACCACCCCATTTATCTTTCTCTCCTTTTATCTTTGCCTCCTTTCTCTCTCTCTCTTCCCTTTTCCCTCCATCTCCTGACACAGAGCCACAAAAACCTCCCTCTTTTAATTCTCACCTTTGCTCTCTCCTGTCCTCATCATATCCAACCAACACCCTTTGTCTGTTAGTCTGTGCTCCTCTCCCTTCCATTCTTCCCTTTTCACCAGTTTTAACTCTTACTTTGAAGAAGAACTCAGGTCCAAACCACTGGTCCAAGCCATTCTGACTTCTGCCATAGTGAAGATACCTCCTCTGGATGTTGCGATCTGAAACTTTCCCTCTTCATTTCAGGTCGCCCTCAGCTGGTCTGTTATTTTTGAGCAGCAGGATCTTTGAGAACAGTTGACAAACGTTCAGATGATTTTGTGCTTTGAATAAGCTGAAGATCGGGAACTAGTGTTGCTTATGCACATCTCTTGGAAGAAAATCCATCCATTGCAGTTCCAGGTGACACCATTGTTCTCCCCATTCAACATCCAGTTTGTGCCCACTTTTATAGAGGATCGAATTTCTAGACACTGCGTTCTGAAGAATGAATAGAAATTAAATGATTTTCCTTCCTGGTAATCATAAAAGGTGCAAATGTCACTTTATAGTATCCAAAATATCTCTGTCAACCTTGGCCTTGCTGGTCTAATTCTGTTTCAGAAACTTAAAATGATGTGTGTAACCAGATGATAAGGTGTTGGTCTTTTGTAATTGAAATGGAGATGAACGTATTACCCCCACTGAGTTGCGCATGTTTGAACTTCTCCTTTGCAAAGGGCTAGCGATTCTTAAATTCAAAAATGAAGTAGGTATTTTTATTTTGATGCCGAGGATTATATGGATTGGGCAGAAATTTGATCTCAGAATCCAATTACAAAAATTATAGATAAGAACTGAGGAAATAAACCATCAAATCTGTTTGTAAAGCAATTATGGAGTAGAAATTCTATGATCATACACAAAGAATCAATTATGATTTTTATCATGGATGAAGCAAATGACTCTTTTTTGTAAAATACCTAACCTATTAATTATTCACTTAAAAATTATAGAAGTGAGAATATTATTCATTATTAATAACTTTTCTTTTTGAAAATGTTATGTGCACCAACAGTCCATGCATCTTGAAAACACAACCCAGATTTATTATCTGCAATGTTAATTGGTGGCATTCGATAAAGCATAAGTGGGACATTTGGAAATGTAATTGTGAGATGGTGGAGCTAATTTCTAATTTCCTTGGTGGCTCAAGTAACATCTGGAAATGTTGTTATGCCTTTGAGATTTAATTCCTTTGGCTAAGTCGTTCAGCTAAGTCGTACTGCTCACAAATGAACGTGGTTGTCAGTGGGCGATGGAATGGATGCTCATTGTCCTTGATGCTTATTGATATCCATCCAGGACATGCATTCTACATAATTCTCCAATTTCTGTCATCTGGAGCATGATTCCACCATCAGACTCATCTTCCCCTCTCCTCCCCTCTCTGCCGTTCCCTCTGTGACTCCCTCGTCCACTCATCCCTTCCCATAACACCTACCCCTATGACTGTAGGAAGTGCCACACTCCACCTTCACCATCGTTCGGGGCCCCAAACAGTCCTTCCAAGTGAAGCATCACTTCTGAATCTGCGGGAATCGTTTACAGCATCGGGTGCTCCCATTGTGGCCTTCTCTACCTCAGAGAGACTGCACACAGAATGGGAGATCGCTTTGCTGAGCACCTTCTCTCTGTCCGTATCATTTGAGTGTCCTAGTGGCCAATCATTTCAATTCTGCACCCTATATAAACTCACCTTTCACTCTACTTAGTATTCCAATACTTGTATAAGATGGAAAAAATGTGTTGGCATTCTTAAAGATCACAGTTAATTTACCTCAACATCATTTGCCTGCATTATCACCTTTTCATTTAATATTCTTTTGCGGTGATGGAATAAAAGATGAAGATTGTGGTATTTGAGGTATTTAGGTACTTAGGATTATCAAAGGGCTTGACAGGGTGAAATCAGAGCACATGTTCGCAATGATGGGTTAGACTAGGACTAGAAGGCATAGTTTAAAAATACAGGGAAGGCCATTTAACAGAGAAATGAGGAGAATATTTTTTTACCCAAAGAGTTGTGGGTCTGTGGAATGCATTGCAACAGAGGGTAGTGGGGGTGGATTCGTTGGATAGATTGAAGAGAGAGTTACATAGAAACATAGAAGATAGGAGCAGGAGTAGGTCATTCGACCCTTCGAGCCTGCTCCGCCATTCAACGAGATCATGGCTGATCTTAAAGTTCAGTACCCCGTCCCCGCCTTCTCTCGTAACCTTTAATACCCTTATACTGAAGAAATATATCTAATTCCCTTTTAAATATATTTAATGAACCTGCCTCCACTGCCCTCTGTGGCAATGAATTCCACAGATTCACCACCCTCTGGGTAAAGAAATTCCTCCTCATCTTGGTCCTAAATGGTTTGCCTATTATCCTCAAACCATGGCCCCGGGTTCTGGACTTTCCCACCATTGGAAACATCCCATCTGCATCCATTCTGTCCAGTCCTGCCAGAATTTTATATGTCTCTATGAGATCCCCTCTCAATCTTCTAAACTCCAGCGAGTACAATCCCAATTTGCGCAATCTTTCCTCATAAGTCATTCCTGCCATTCCAGGTATCAGCCTGGTGAATCGCCTCTGCACTCCCTCCATTGCAAGAACATCCTTCCTTAGATAAGGTGACCAAAACTGCACACAATACTCCAGGTGGGGTCTCACCAAGGCCCTGCAGTAAGGTATCCTTGTTCCTATACTCAAACCCTCTTGATATGAAGGCCAACATACCATTTGCCTTTTTAACCGCCTGCTGTACCTGCATGCTCGCCTTCAGAGACTGGTGTACAAGTACCCCTAGGTCTCTCTGCACTTCCCCATCTCTTAATCTATTGCCATTCAAATAGTAATCTGCCCTCCGGTTTGTATTACCAAAGTGGATAACCTCACATTTATCCACATTGTAGTGCATTTGCCATGCATCTGCCCAGTCCCTCAATTTATCCAAATCACACTGGAGCTTCCTGACCCCCTCTTCCATGCACACAACCCCTCCTAGCTTAGTGTCATCTGCAAATTTGGAGATATTACATCCAATCCCCTCATCCAGATCATTAATGTAAATTGTGAACAGCTGGGGTCCCAGTACAGATCCCTGTGGTACCCCACTGGTCACCGCCTGCCACTCAGAAAATGAGCCATTTATCCCAACTCTCTGTCTTCTACCTGCCAGCCACTTCTCAATCCACATCAATACTTTGCCCCCAATCCCATGAGCCTTGATTTTGGAAGCCAGTCATTTATGCGGGACCTTATCGAAGGCCTTTTGGAAGTCCAGGTACACCACATCCACTGACTCTCCCCCATCTATTTTACCTATTCTCAAAGAATTCCAATAGATTTGTCAAGCACGATTTACCTTTTGTAAATCCATGTTGACTCTGTCCGATCCCTTCTCTGCTAGTCATATGCTCCGCTATTACATTCTTAATAATGGATTCCATCATTTTGCCCACTACTGATGTAGGGCTCACCGGCCTATAATTCCCCGCTTTTTCTCTACCCCACCTCCCCCCCTTTTTAAATAGTGGGGTAACATTAGCTACCCTCCAATCCATGGGTACTGATCCTGAGTCTATCGAGTTCTGGAAAATAATTCTTAAAGCATCTGCTATCTGAATGGCCACTTCCTTGAGTACCCTAGGATGTAGATTATCAGGCCCTTGGGATTTATCTGCCTTCAATCCCATCAATTTCCCCAAGACCATGTCCTTAGCGATACTGATTTCTTTCAGTTCCTAACTAACATAACATAACATAACAATTACAGCACGGAAACAGGCCATTAGGCCCTTCTAGTCCGCACCGAACCAAACACCCCTTTCTAGTCCCACCTCCCTGCACAATGCCCATAACCCTCCATCTTCTTCTCATCCATAAACCTGTCCAACCTTTTCTTAAATAATACAATTGACTCCGCCGCCACTATTTCTCCCGGAAGATGATTCCACACAGCTACCACTCTCTGAGTAAAGAAGTTCCCCCTCATGTTACCTCTAAACCTCTGCCCCTTAATTCTTAACTCATGTCCTCTTGTTTTAATCTTTCCTCCTCTTAACGGAAATAGTCTATCCACATCCATTCTGTCTATCCCTTTCATAATCTTAAATACTTCTATCAAATCCCCTCTCAACCTTCTATGCTCCAAAGAATAAAGACCCAATCTGTCCAATCTCTCCCCATACTCCAGATGCTTAAACCCAGGCAACATTCTGGTAAACCTTCTCTGCACTCCCTCCACTCTGTTTATATCCTTCCTATAATTAGGCGACCAGAACTGCACACAGAACTCCAAATTAGGCCGCACCAACGTCTTATACAATCTCAACATCACCTCCCAACTCCTATATTCCATGCAATGATTGATAAAGGCCAGCATACTAAAAGCCTTCTTCACCACCCTATTCACGTGAGTTTCTACCTTCAGGGAACGATGTACCGTTACTCCTAAATCTTTCTGCTCTTCTGTATTCCTCAATGCTCTCCCATTTACCACATATGTCCTATTCTGATTCTACTTACCAAAATGAAGCACCTCACACTTATCAGCATTAAATTCCATCTGCCATTTTTCAGCCCACTTTTCTAAGCAGCCCAAATCCCTCTGCAATCCTTGAAAACCTTCTTCATTATCCACTATTCCACCTATCTTAGTATCGTCTGCATATTTACTAATCCAATTCACCACCCCATCATCTAGATCATTAATGTATATAACGAACAACAATGGGCCCAATACAGATCCTTGAGGCACACCACTGGTCACCGGCCTCCAACCTGACAGACAATTATCCACTACCACTCTCTGGCCTCTCCCTTTCAGCCAATGTTCAATCCATTTGACTATCTTAAAATTTATACCTAAAGACTGCACCTTCCTAACTAACCTTCCATGTGGTACCTTATCGAAGGCCTTACTGAAGTCCATATAGACAACATCCACTGCGCTACCCTCATCCACATTCCTAGTCACCTCTTCAAAAAATTCAATCAGATTGGTCAAACATGACCTTCCTCCCACAAATCCATGTTGAGTGCTCCTGATCAGACCCTGTCTATCCAGATGTTTATAAGTACTATCTCTAAGAATTTTCTCCATTAATTTACCTACCACAGATGTCAAACTTACAGGCCGATAGTTGCCAGGCTTCCTCCTTGAACCCTTTTTAAATAACGGAACCACATGTGCAATGCGCCAATCCTCCGGCACTATCTCCATATCTAATGACATTTGGAAAATTACCGCCAGAGCCTCTGCTATTTCCTCCTTCACTTCTCTCAATGTCCTGGGGAAGATCCCGTCTGGTCCCGGAGACTTATCCACCCTTATATTCTTCAAAAGCCTTAAAACTACACCTTTTGTAATCTCTATATTCCCCATATTTACCCAATTTGCTTTTTTTATCCCACATCTCCCAATATCCTTCTCCTTAGTGAATACCGAAGAAAAGAAACTGTTCAATATCTCCCCCATTTCTCTAGGCTCCACACACAGTTTTCCACTCTGATTTTCTAAGGGACCAATTTTGTCTCTAGCTTTCCTCTTACCATTAACATATTTGTAGAACTCTTTTGGATTAGTTTTCACCCTGCTTGCCATAGTTTTCTCGTACCTTCTTTTAGCTTTCCTAATTCCTCTCTTAAGATTCCTCTTACATTCAATGTATCTTTCAAACATCTCCTTATCTCCATGCTTCTTAAATCTAATGTACGCCTCCCTTTTTCTTCGAACCAAGTTTCCAATATTCCTTGAAAACCACGGCTCTCTCAAACCTTTTGCCCCTCCTTTTAACCTAACAGGAACATAAAGCTTTTGCACTCTCAAAATCTGATCTTTAAAAGACTTCCATCTCTCTACTACATCCTGCCATAAAACAAATTGTCCCAATGCACACCCTGCAAGTCCTTTCGCAACCCCTCAAATCTAGCTTTTCCCCAATCAAAAACCTCAATCCTTGGCCCTGATTTCTCTCTTTCCATAATGACATTGAAGCTGATGGCATTATGATCACTGGACCCGAAGTGCTCGCCAACACTAACTTCCGTCACTTGACCCATCCCATTTGCCAACAGTAGATCTAACACTGCTCCTTCTCTGGTCGGCACCTCTACATATTGTTGTAAAAAACTATCTTGCACACATTTCACAAACTCTAACCCATCCAGTCCTTTCACAGAATGTGTTTCCCAATCTATATGTTGAAAATTAAAATCTCCCATAATTACAACCCTGTGCTTATCACAAATATCTACTATCTCCCTACAGATTTGCTCCTCTAGGTCTCGGTCCCCTCCGGATGGTCTATAATACACCCCTACAAGTGTAACCTCTCCTTTCCTACTCCTCAGTTCCACCCAAATAGCCTCCGTGGATGTGCCCTCTAATCTATCCTTCCTAGGCGTCGCTGTAATATTTTCCCTGACAAGCAATGCAACCCCACCTCCTCTTGCCCCTCCGACTCTATCACACCTAAAACAACGAAACCCAGGGATATTCAGTTGCCAATCACATCCCTCCTGCAACCATGTCTCACTAATCGCTACCACATCATACTTCCAAGTATCAATCCACACCTTCAGCTCATCCACCTTTTTTACAATACTCCTGGCATTAAAATATATGAATTTCATGGATTTCCCAATTTTTAATCCCTGTTTTCCCTCATCTTTAAGAACAACATTATTTACTTTTCCTGCCAATTGCCCTTCATCTTCTTCCAGAGCATTTCCCTTCTCTATCACCTGCCCATCCATATTCAAATACTTACTACAAACTTTCTTTGTTTGCATTCTAACCTTCTCCTTACTGCTCTGTACTATTTTGTTCCCTCCCCCCAACCATTCTAGTTTAAAGAATCCTGAGTAGCCCTAGCAAATACCTCTGCCAGGATTCTGGTCCCCCTGGGATTTAAGTGTAACCCGTCCTTACTGTACAGGTCACATCTCCCCCAAAAAAGGTCCCAGTTATCCAGAAACTTAAAACCCTGCCCCTTACTCCACCCCTTCAGCCACGTGTTAATCCTCCACCTCATTCTATTTCTATTCACACTGTCACGTGGCACAGGGAGTAATCCAGAGATTACCCCCTTTGCGGTCCTTCTTTTTAACTCCCTACCTAACTGCCTGTACTCACTTTTTAGGACCTCTTCTCTAATTCTCCCTATGTCATTGGTGCCTACATGTACCACGACCTCTGGCTCCTGTCCCTCCCACTTTAGGATATCTGGGACACGAGCAGCAAAATCCCGGACCCTGGCACCAGGGAGGCAAACCACCATCTGGTTCTCCTTGCTGCGTCCGCAGAATCCCCTATCCGTCCTCTTAACTATGTTTCCCAACATCCTTGGGAGGTTATTTGTATCCTCTCTTGTAAAAACAGAACTAAAGTAAGAATTTAATTGGTCTGCCATTTCCTTATTCCCCATTATATATTCCCCTGATTCCGACTGCAAGGGACCTACTCTGGATTTCACCAATCTTTTCCTCTTGACATATTTATAAAAGCTTTTGCAGTGGGTTTTTATATTTGCCGCAAGCTTACTTTCATAATTTATTTTTGCTCTCTTGATTAATCCCTTTGTCCTCCTTTGGTGCATCTTGAACTGCTCCCAGTCTTCGGTTGTGGTACTTTTTTGGCCAATTGATATGCTCTCTCTTTGGACCTTATGCTGTCTCTAATTTCCCTTGTTATCCACGGTTGAGTCACCTTTTTTGGTTTGTTTTTATGCGAAACCGGTATAAACGATTTTTGCAATTTCTCCATTAGATCTGTAAATGCTTTCCATTGTCTATCCACAGTCAACTCCCCCATAAACACCACCCAATCAATCTTACTCAACTCCCGTCTCATACCATCATAATTCCCTTTATTTAAATTCAGGACCTTAGTCTCGGTTTTAATTTCACCACTCTCCATGTCGAGTGAGAATTCGATCATATTGTGATCGCTCCTACCCAAAGGGCCTCGCACAACAAGATTGCTGATTAGCCCCTTATCATTGCATAATACCCAATCTAAAATGGCCTGCTCCCGAGTTGGTTCCTTGACATATTGGTCTAGATAACCGTCACATTATCATTCAAGGAATTCCTCCTCCTCAGTCTTTGGATAAGGCTCTTGTGGGCAGGAGAGTTAAGGGTTATGGGGATAAGGCTGGCATTGGTTATTGAAAGGGAAAGATCAGCCATGATCTGATAAATGGCGGTGCTGGCTCGAAGGGCCAATTGGCCTACTCCAGCACCAATTGTCTATTGTCTATCAAATAGCAACAATAAATATATAACATGCAAGAATTCTTGCAACTGGTTATAGAATTGTATAAATCCAGGCCTGAAGTGGTATGTTACCAAGGAAGCAGAGGATGACCATTTAGCCCATCGTACATTTGAAAAATCAAAACATTGCAAATGCTGAAGATCTAAAATAAAAGAAAGAAAGAATGTACCATAAATACTCAGCATTTTAAAGTAAATTTTGCAAGGAACAGGAAAAATCAATTGAAAAAGAAGAGAGAGATGTCCTTATAAATGTAATGTTGTGTATCTGTATGCTCTTCAGTTAATTCCAGTCGCCTCACCTTTATCCACAGCCCAGCAAATCTCATGTCTTCATTGTATAGCCATCATGGCTGGTTCAGTCATACTGAGGCAAGGACACCGAGCTGAAGAACAGGGACTCTGTGGGTTTCATCAGGTGGGACTGTGATGCAGCAAGAAGAGCCACTGATTCACAGTGCCAGAGACTCTGGTTCCATCTGATGGTATCGGTGTGGATTTCACATGTTCCTCCTGTGACTGCGAGGATTTCCTCTGAGTGCTCCAGTTACTTCCCATTTTTCAAAGAAGCATGGGTTGGTAGGTTAATTGGCAACTGTAAAATGTCCCAACTATATCAGTGAGTAGGAAAATTAAGGGGGAGTTAATGGCATATGGGGCGATTAACAGTGCAGCCTCAGGGGCGGTTACTGAATTGTGTCTATGAGTGTGATTTTGATTGAGTAACAAGACCACCGCTGCTAGCCACGATAAATGCAGGAGATGATGGCTAAATCTAAACGTGAAGAAGAAATAAGGATGCCATTGCAGATACATCAAACTTCCTTTTGCAAATTATTTTAAATAAGTTAGAACTGATCTTTTTGTGTGCAACCAATGGGCTTAGAAAAGAGTTGGCATTGAAGCTACATCTTAAAGATAAGATGGTTCTGGAGATGCAGTAGCAGTGGTTTCCCAGCATGTTTCCTGAGATAGAGACCAACAGTTAAGAGGAGAGGCAAGGACTGTTTCCATGCAAGCAGAGGAGGTTAAGAGGGACCATGACAGAGAAATAGAGAAATGAGGTTTACAGATTGGGTAGATTGCAGGAAACCTTTCCCCATATCAGAGGTAGATAACCCAAGAGGACATAAAGTTAGGGTAACGAATGAGAGATTTAAAGAAAATTTGAGACCCACTCATAGAATATCTCAAGATCAGCAGATTTAAGTAATATTGATGCTACAGCAATTCTCTGTCTAGTTTCTGAAGGTTACTATTTGATCCATATCTTTTACTTTTTTTCCTCTACAAGGTAATCTTGATTAGAGGGAGGGGGTAGATTAGAATTAGTTTTAGTTTTTTTTTCTTTTTATCCTGTTTTTAGATTAAATGATTATAAGCGGGTTTAATTATGATTTTCCTATCAAATTGGACAGATATTACTCTGTGTTACGAACAAGACTTGGTATAATGTGACTCAATTTGTTTATATCCAGAATTATTTTCAAGAAATAATGTTTAATCAAAAAAAAAAGATGGATTTGAATTACATTTATATTAATTAGTAAGCAAGATACAGCATGCTTTTTTGCTATATTAGTAGTCTTTGTATGTAGGATTAATATATTAAGCTCAATAAAAATATTTTAAAAGGAAAGAAGATTTGAGGGGGACTTCCTCTTCCTGAAAGTGAGTGCCTGGAATTCACTATTTGAGAGAGTGATGGAAGCAGAATCGCAAGCACCTTTTAATGAATGACTAGATAAGACTTAAATTGTCTTGATAGAGAAGGCTGTGGGCTGAGTGTTTGAAAATGGGATTAGTATGGAAAGGTATTCATCGGTTGCCTTGGTCTGCTTCCATACTGTATGATTTTAACACTAAGTTTGCAACATTATTTGTAGTTCATGAAAATTTAATGTAATGATAACATTGGGCAAGAACAGTTATTAATGGCAGTGCAGCTTCTTCATACCTTTTAACTTGTAATCCCAAGTATGATGAGGATTTAAAGGTCACTTTGGCAAACAGCAAGCATACAAATAAATAAATGTCCAATATTGTGGAAGAGTGACCTGCCCTTAAGTCTGCCTGTCACAGGCTGATATATGAAATACTGAAATAAATTCTGACATGGGTGAAGGAACAGTTCCTCTTCATAAATAATCAGAAGTTGTTTAACCTTCCTCTCTTCAAAGGGAGTTCTGTGAGAGCCTCTATCACTGCTGCGCCCCCCCCCCTCCCCACCCTCTGTTATTCCCCACTGCTCTCAAGCTCTACAATCATGTGATTATGACCTGGTGGTTTGTGCTCCTCCCCCTGTCACTTTTTCCCTCTTCTCATGTCCTCTCCTCCTCTTCAAAGAACTTGGTACAAAAAAAAATCTCAATCACAATTAGAGCAGAGGAATGAAGTTCCTTCGTTGCAATTACTAATTTTCGGTGCTGGAGAGAATACTTGCTACCAACCATTGAAAGGATTCGGAGACGTACGGTGCCAAATTTCTTCATATCACATGCAGGAAATCCATTTTACCCAATGTATTTGAATGGGAAGCAACCCTCAGAGATCCAGCTTCACAAGGCTACGAACAGAAAGATGGAGTTCCAACAGTAAATTCTCAAGTTCACCACTCATTGTGCATTTCCCCTCTGTTTTTGCGATTGAATAATAGTGGATGATAATAATCCTCCTCTATATTAACAGCAATTTTGAGCAAATTAACAATGCACAAAAAACTGACTCTCCAATTGATTCTGTGAATTCGATCCTGTGAATGTTCATGAAGCTGCAACATCTAGGTTAGCAGCTGATGAGACATTAAATCTTGAACATGCATTCTTGTTGGTGTCTTTGGGAACCTGGGGAGCAGAGCCTCATCTTGTATGATTATTGCAGATTGGCCTTGTGTGGGATAGAAAATGATTTGAGGACAAAGGTTGGAAGAACATCTGGACAGGAAGTGGATGTGTGCACACTGGTGAGGCAGTGCTGTAATTGGTAGAGTTAAGCTTGAGTTTTGGGTATGGCAGTGAGGCATGATAAGAAGTTACAAAGAAAAGGCATGTGATATTTCAGTAAAAGTGAACTGATTGGGACAGTATTAGAGGATAGATCATATTAGAGATTTTTTTCAGGTGGTTACCAGGAAGGTTGATGAAGGCCATGAATTTTGTCTACATGGACTTTAGTGAAGTCTTTGGCAAGGGCTTGCAGGGGAGGTTAATCCTGAAGGTTCAATTGCTTGGTGTTCATGGTGAGGTAATAAACTAGATTCACAAGAGGCTTTACAGGAGAAGCCAGAGGGAGGAGGTGGTAATGTCCACGTCAGCTGCAGGCTCGTTTGTGGCTGACAAGTCCGATGTGGGACAGGCAGACACGGTTGCAGCGGTTGCAGGGGAAAATTGGTTGGTTGGGGTTGGGTGTTGGGTTTTTCCTCCTTTGTCTTTTGTCAGTGAGGTGGGCTCTGCAGTCTTCTTCAAAGGAGGTTGCTGCCCGCCAAACTGTGAGGTGCCAAGATGCACGGTTTGAGGTGATATCAGCCCACTGGCGGTGGTCAATGTAGCAGGCACCAAGAGATTTCTTTAGGCAGTCCTTGTACCTCTTCTTTGGTGCACCTCTGTCACGGTGGCCAGTGGAGAGCTCGCCATATAACACGATCTTGGGAAGGCGATGGTCCTCCATTCTGGAGATGTGACCTACCCAGCGCAGTTGGATCTTCAGCAGCATGGATTCGATGCTGTCGGCCTCTGCCATCTCGAGTACTTAGATGTTAGGGATGACGTCGCTCCAATGAATGTTGAGGATGGAGCAGAGACAACGCTGGTGGAAGCGTTTTAGGAGCTGTAGGTGATGCCGGTAGAGGACCCACGATTCGGAGCCGAACAGGAGTGTGGGTATCACAACGCCTCTGTATCTTTGTGAGGTTTTTCAGTTGGTTGTTTTTCCAGACTCTTTTGTGTAGTCTTCCAAAGGCGCTATTTGCCTTGGCGAGTCTGTTGTCTATCTCGTTGTCGATCCTTGCATCCGATGAAATGGTGCAGCCGAGATAGGTAAACTGGTTGACCGTTTTGAGTTTTGTGTGCCCGATGGAGATGTGGGGGGGCTGGTAGTCATGGTGGGGAGCTGGCTGATGGAGGACCTCAGTTTTCTTCAGGCTGACTTCCAGGCCAAACATTTTGGCAGTTTCCGCAAAACAGGACGTCAAGCGCTGAGGAGCTGGCTCTGAATGGGCAACTAAAGTGGCATCATCTGCAAAGAGTAGTTTATGGACAAGGTGCTCTTGTGTCTTGGTGTGAGCTTGCAGGCGCCTCAGATTGAAGAGACTGCCATCCGTGCGGTACCGGATGTAAACAGCGTCTTCATTGTTGAGGTCTTTCATGGCTTGTTTCAGCATCATGCTGAAGAAGATTGAAAAGAGGGTTGGTGCGAGAACGCAGCCTTGCTAATGGAGAAGTGTACTATGGTCTTGGCAAAAAGAATCTAAGCTAGGTTATGGAGTTTTGGGGGAAAAAAATGAATGGCAGTGTTAGAAGAAAGGGGAGAACTGAATGGGCAAGGTTGGAGGACCTGGGAGAACTGAATTAGCAGTGTTGGAGGACAGGAGGAGAACTGAATGGTAAGTGTTGGAGGTCAGGGGGGGGAAACTGAATGGACAGTGTTGGAGAACAGGGGGAGAACTGAATGGACAGTGTTGGAGGAGAGGATGAGAAATGAATGGGCAGTGTTGGAGGACAGGGGGAAAACTGAATGGACAATGTTGGAGGTCAGGGGAAAACTGAATGGGCAGTGTTGGAGGTGAGTGGGAAAATTGAATGGACAATGGTGGAGGACAGGGGGAAAACTGAATGGGCAATATTAGAGGATTGGGAGAACTGAATGGACAGTGTTGAAGGACAGAGTGAAAACTGTATGGGCAGTGTTGGAGAACAGGGGGAAATGAAATGTGCAGGGTTGCAGGACAGGGAAAAACTGAATGGACAGTGTTGGAGGACAGGGGAAAACTGAATGGGCAGTGTTGGAGGACAGGGGGAAACTGAATGGGCAGTGATGGAGGACAGGGGGAAAACTGAATGGGCAGTGTTGTAGGCCAGTTGGAGAACTTAATGGACATTGTTGGAGGACAGAGGAGAGCTGCATTGGCAGTGTTGGAGCACAGGGGGAAAACTGTATGGTCAGTGTTGGACAGGGTAAATTTTGAATGAGCAGTGTTGAAGGATGGGAAGCTGAATGGGCAGTGTTGGAGGACAAGGGGAAAATCTGAATGGACAATGTTTAAAGATAGGGGATACTAAAGAAGCAGTATCGGAGGTCAAGGGGAAAATAGCCAGACAGTGCTTTGGCAAAGAGAAAATCAGGAGAAATGAAATGAAGAACGGACAGAAAATGATGACGAGATTTCTGCCTACACATTTACATCAGTATTTGTAATAGAATCTACCCTTTCATTGTAATGATCTGTAGATACTACTGTTAGAACGGCTGCCCAAGGCCACATATACCCAATTCCCTGGATGCACCTGCATGGCAGTCCATAACACAAAGAGAAACTTTATTAGATGCCCAGTCAAATATGTATGTACAGAGGGCCTTGCATTGTTTTGACACCTGTCAAACAGGGAATGAATGAAAATTTAAAAAAACTGCTGACGCCAGAGGTCGGAAATAAAAGCAGAAACTTAGAAAATTTTCTCTGCAGCATTTTCTGTTTTAATTCCATTTTTTAAAAGTCTATGACTAATGTTATATTCTGACTGTTTCCTATATCTTCCTTACAATATAGTTTAGGTGATCTAAACAAATGAATGGAATTAGGCAATTGTTTTCCTGTCATTTTAACAGGTAGCCCGGTGATTCCCTGTGAGATTATCTGACTGGTTGGTTAGTCTGTAGTAACTTGTCATCAATTCTGTTGACCCAGGGAGTAAAGGCAGAGTCAGTTCTGATGGCTGATTGCCAAGAGCTCCAGATAGAGTCAATCTGCTCAGGTTTAATCAACCCAGCAAATGTTAATTATCTCACTTGGTGCAGCCACCCCAGAGAACCAGGGCTGTCTGAAATTCTAGCCTTAGTTTAAGATTTTATTACTTTGTGCAGTCTATTTTCACAAAATGTTGCTTCTGGCTGAAGCTCTGAGTTCACAATTTTTTTTTTGTAGTCCTGCTGGTCAAACAGACTAAATCTAGATTTCCCCATGTAATTTTCAGAATTTAGACCCGTCGGTGAGATAAACTGCAAACCTGTAAAGATTTACTTGCCGGCAAGGCTAAGCAAATGTTCCATGTAGTGTGGTCTTGGAATTTTGTGGCTGGTTGGTTATCATCCAGCAGGATTTTGTTATCAATAGCATTTGTGTGCAAGGACTGTGTTAAATAAACCAGGGTGTCTGAAGAATTATTATTTTCATTCATTTCCTATTTTCAGAATAACTTTCACATTTTCTAACACAACCACATAATCCTCTTCTTTTCATTATTGTCTTAATATCAAGTACAGCAAGAGATAATGGATAGCATCTCTAATAACACCACAGCCTCTGTTATCACCACAGGGAGAGGGGGAAATTTTATGCCGTCTGAAAGCTGAAGTATCAGAGATTCCTGATTATCCCCTTGTTTTTTTATCTGTCCTTCCCCACCTGCCCCCAGCCCTCCACCCCATTCTCACCCTGTTGAACTACTTAATGTCCTTCATATACATGACAAAGCCTTCAAGACAGCAAAAAGTCAGATAATAAGCAATGGAACTCCAAGATCTGCTGCCTTTATGCAGGCTGATTTATATCAGCATGAATTTCAGGGACCCAGTAGAGATTATTATTGATGAAGATGATTTTCTCAAGAAAAAAGACAATAAATATGATAAATTGGTACAATCCCTTATTAATTTTTGTTTTTTTCACCATGACACATAATTAATTGTAAATGCAGTGTATTGATTTAACATTTTGGTATTCCATGTACACATTACTCTTTTTTATAAAGAGTAAGGTGCCCTAATAAATGATGGAAAGAAGATAAAATTTCTGTGATTGATATACTGTGCTGTGATTTCAGATCATTCATTGTCTTTCTGGGCCACTTTCTTTTTTAAGTTAACATTGAACCCATGTATCTTTGACCAACAAATTATTTAATTTTAGCAGTAAGCTGAATGCAGAAAGGATGTGCCTTTATATTAAACTAAGTTTAATGGAAAATTTTTAACTTTGCATGTTGCCTAATAATTGCATAGCATCTAATAGCCTGACTACGCCTGGGAATGTCTGATCTCGGATGCAAGGCAGGCACAGGACTGGTCAGGTCTTGGAGGGGAGACCGCCTACGGACACCAGGTGCTGTAGGTTTCTGTGAGGGGCGCTGGACAAAGTGGCGACACTCTGTCTGCCTTACCGTAGACAAAAGTTAAAGAATTTCATGTCTATTACATTCTAACTGTAGTATTATGTGATAATAGTGAAAAATTTACCTTTACCTCAGTGATGCTGTGCACGATGGGCTTTTAAGCTTGCAGAAGCCTTACCCAATTTTCATGCAGTGTAGCAGTCAACGGTGTTGTGATGGGTGATAATATGTACATGAGAAGATTAACTATGTAAGCTCCTTAATTACACATTGTTCTCCAATATCAAAGTCTACCATCACCTCTTTTGAACTGCTGTATCGCTGCTTGAGGTTATTGCCATTAAAAGTTCCTTCAGCATCTAAGAAGCAAACATATTCCAATTTCATTTCCTCCTGTAAATCAGATAAGAGCATTGTGTTTCCCTTAGCAACAAACTCACTAAGTTGCATACTTGTGTTACTGTTCAATCATCTTGTTATTGCACGTTATATGTCTGATAAAGATTGCCTGTTTTGCACTCGGGAGAAATCTGCAGTAAGTCATGAGTAAAAAGAAATCTTTGCAGTACAATTTCATAAATATTTTTAAAAATTGAGGACATCTTCCTTCAAATTGATCTTTTTTAATGCAGCTATTACATTAATATCTTCATATAGTTAGTTTGCTGTTATATACTGTTATAGCGATGGGCTTCCGGATATCTTATTTGTTCATGGTAACACAGTGGAAATAACTTAAAAACTCAAACTTCCACCATGGGTTTTATTTCAGACTGAATATTGCAGTCTCTCATACAGGATAATAAATCTATTAAAATGAACCATTAATGAACATTGGTCTATGTTTGATTGGCACATTCCTTATCCTAAAACTCGGTAGGCTGCTCCTTTGACATTTCTTTGTCATTTCAACTTGGGATTTGCCGACTCTTTCAAAATAATTTAGCTCCATGAAAGGGGTTGAGGGGGGTGGGCGTGAAACTTTGACATTAGGCCATTTCAGGTGAATCCTCTGCCTTGACGCCGGCAACAGGAGTGACTTGAAAATTACGAATTCACCTTTCAGGCAGCAGCCCTAAAAGGCTGCTCCAGCATCCCATTCATATCCAGAGGCGCCTCGTAGCGCCCTTCGGATCTGATGGAGGCGGGGAGACTTGTGCCGCAGTGCTACCCATCATAAGTATGCAGCATAGCAATGGCCGTCCTCCCTACCCATAATCCCTACTCAGGTGGAGCCACTCTGTATTTCCCAGAATAGTTCCAGCTGTGTGGGGCATTATGGGTAGGGAAGACTGCCATTGCTATGCCACGTTTTGAGCCACAGAGAGCGGCCCCAAGCGCCCAGTGAGGTGCCAGAGTGGCCAAGTGAGCAGTCACAGCCTGCACCGGCTGCACCCCGACGCCCCCTGCCGGCCACCCCGCCACGATGGCCCCTGCCGACATCCCCTGCCCTGATGGCCGCCCCTGCCCTGACGGTCCCCACCAACATCCCCTCCCCAGTGGGGCAGGAGGCTGTCAGGTAGCGGGGTAGGTGGCTGAAAGGTAGCAGGAGGTGGGAGGGCTGTCAATAGCGGGAAGTTGGGTTGTGGACTGATGGAGTGATTAGCCAGCCCCCAAGCAGCTGCTTAACATGGCTGAACATTTAGTTGAGACAGCGGAGTGCTGTGCTTGAGGAAGGTTTGCATCGGCGCTTCGGAGGTACTATCAGCTTAGTCAGGTAGGTAAGAATTTAGCCGCAAAGGGGTATAATCTTTGCCTTTACACAGGGGCCTATTTTTGCTGCTATCTTGCTGTAGCTGGTTACTTCGAGCTGATATTTTTCAGTGATTTCGATTAGATTGTGAACGTATTCAATTCCAACACAAATTCTAGCACAGCATCCTGTTCCAATTGATAATGATATTAGAAAGATCCAACTGCAAAATTAACACCAGTTTGCAGAGGTAAAATAAACTTTGAAGATGTTATTTGTTAGTGTATTGTGGTCAATTTTCAATTCATGATAACATACTAACAATTCAAAGAGCAGCGAAACAATGCTTTTATAAATTATAGAACATAGAAGAATACAGCGTAGTATAGGCCCTTCAGCCCTTGATATTGTGCCAACACATATATCCCTTCCTTAAAAAAAAGTACTAAACCCTCCCTACCCCATAAGCCTCTATTTATATTTCATCCTTGTGCCTGTCTAAGAGTCTCTTAAATACACCCCCCCCCCCCCCAGTGTTTCAGTTTCCACCACCATCCCTGGCAAGGTATTCCAGACACCCACATCTCTCTGTGTGTAAAAAAAGTTCCTACCCCTGATGTCTCACCTAACTTCCCGCCCTTCACTTTGTACATCTGTCCTCTGGTGTTTGCTGATCCTGCCCTAGTAATCTTTGGTTTTATTTAGGATTACACTGTCTATGAACTAAAATTCATGATATTTATTTGCCATGTGGAGACAGTAATAAAATGAGAACATGATTTTAATGTAAGACTATAAGAAATAGGAGCAGGGCCATCCAGCCCATTGAGGCCGCTCTGCCATTCAATGAGATCATGGCTGATCTGATGATAGGCTTATCTGCATCTACTTGCCTTTCCCCCATATCCCTTAATCCCCCTACCTCATCTTAAATATATACACCGAGGAAGCCTCCACTGCTTCAATGGGCAGTGAATTCCATAGATTCACCACCTTTTGTAAAAAACAGTTCCTTCTCATCTCCATCCTTCATCTACTATCCTGGATCTTGAGGCTATGTCCCATAGTTCTAGCTATTAGTCATTAAGCAATTCAGCACCAAAACAGGTCTTTTGGTCCAATTTATTCATGCTGAAGAAGGTGCCTCCACAGCCCATTTCCATCAGAACTTCTCCCTGTCCAAAACCTGTCCAGATGTCTTTTAAATGTTATAATTATACCCAGCTCTACCACTACTTTTGGCAACTTGTTCCATATACTCATCACTCTCTGTCTGGGGAAAACTTTTTTTTAATTTTTCCCTTCTCACTTTAAATCTGTGCTCTCCAGTTTTAGTCTGCACTACCTTGAGAAAAAGACTGTGACCATTCACCTTATCTAAGTCATAAGGTCAATCCATAAGGTCAGTCCTCTATCTCTTTCATCCAAGGCATGCAGTCCCAGCTGAAATCCTCTCTCCTTATAACTCAAGCCTTCCAGGCACAGCAATATCCGCATGAATTTCTTCTGTGCTCTTTCTTACTTAATCATATCCTTCCTATAGTGACCAGAAGTGCACAATTTTCCAAATGTGATCTCACTAATGTAGAATAGAATTGCAACATGATGTCCCAGTTCTTGTATTCTATGCTCTATTCTGTCCTACATAATATTCATTACCTGTATTGCCACTTTAAAGGAACAAGATATGTGTAGCCCTATGTTTCTCTGTTTTAGAACAATTTACAAAGACAAATTATTTACTGTGTAAGTCCTGCCTGGTTTAACTTTCTAAAATTCATCACTTTGCACATGTTGAACTTTAATTCCATCTGTGTTTCTTTGTCCACGTTTCTTTTGTAACCGTGGGCACCTTTCTTCACTGTCTATCACTCCACCAATTTGTTATTGCAAACTTACCAATCATTTCACCTACATTCTTCACCAAACTATTCATATTCATGACAAACAACAAAGGCCTCAGCACGGTTTCCTGTGGTACACCACTGTTCACAGTCCTCCCATCTGATGAACAACCCTCAACTACCACCCGTCTATTTTGTATTCAGTTGGCTTTATCATTTACATGTCATTTCACCTTTTGGACCAATCTACCATGCGGGACATTTGTCAAAAATCTTACTAAGGTCCACGTATTCAACAGCCACCATGCTTCCTTCATAAGTTTTCTTTGCCACACATTCAAAATAAAACTGCAGATGCATGAGATATGATTTCTCCACATACAAAGTAGTTCCAAATACAGATAGATCCTATCTTTCACAATCCTCACCAGAAACCTGCCTACTCTTGATGTTAGGTTCATTAGTCTGTAGTCCTTTGGCTTGTTCTTGTAGCTCTCCTTCAATAAAGGTGGAGAATTTTCCATCCTCCAGGCTCCATGGTTAAGAAGAAACAAAAATATCTGCCAGGCCCCCAGTAATTTGTTCCCTTGTTTCCCATAATGGTTTAATGTGAACTTGGTCAAGCCCCAGCCCTCTATCCACCTTTCTGCACCCCAGGACCAGCAATACCTCTTCTTTAGGGATATCAATATGTAGTTAAGACATCACTGCTTTCTTTGTGGAGTTCCTTAACTTCCTTGAGCTTCTTTGTGGTAAATACAAATGAAAAGTATTAATCTCTTGGTAATGTTATATAATACTAAAATTCAGGTTAGTTGGTTTCTTATAGTCTTTGATTGTCTTCCAAATTTGGATGCAATATTTATTTTAATTACATTTAATATTGATCATTTTGGTGAATGCCACGTGCTCTAATAAACTGATATAATTCAGGCATTGTTGAAAGCTATAAGAATAAATTTGAAACCCATGGTATTGCACCTTCTGTCTAGAAGTAAATGTTCTGCCTGGACTATCACTTCTATATTTTTTGTTGGCATGTCTCAGAATAAAGAATGCCAACATTAAGTGCGGATTGAACTCCAATCACCAGCCCCGTATGTTCCTGGTGAAGAGTCATTTACTTCATTTCATACTATGGAAATAAATGATGGATTTACAGTCCCCCTATACTGACAATTCATAATTCATGTGAATGAAAACTAAAACAGTAACCCACTCAGAGAAGATTCTGTGAATAATCTGTATATTTTACTGTGTTTTAAAAACTTAAAATATACTGCCAGTTTGATCAACACTGATTCTTGAGGTATGCATTCACTTGCATTTCAAACTTTACTAAATTTCCAAACAACAAAAAATTGGAATTGAACCATTTTTTTAAGGTAATGTTGTTGAAGCCGCAGAAGAGACAAGGCTTCAGTTATTGGCATTAGTCAAATAACTCTGTGGCGGTGCAGTTGATCCCCTTATTTATTCGTGCATGGCAAGCACAAAATATTCAAGAAATATTTACGTCGTTGGCTCAGTTGAATTTCTAGACAATCCAATATGTTGTTGATGGTACCGTCAATGAATGGCAAGATAAGCTTTCTCCTTGTGGAAATGGCCAATGCTTGGAGTTTGTCCAGCTTGAGTCTTGCATGCCACTTGACACCTGCTAGATTTGTTCTGTATTTATCCCATTTAGAATGGAATATTGAGGTGATACTGCTCAACGGTCTGCTCTAGACAATCTTGCATTTGAGTTTCTATTTACCATTATTATCAGCAAATACAATTTACCCCAGGACAAATTTTCAGCTAAGACCAATGACATTCAAATTAGTTTACAATCTAGTGCCTTTCAAGGGCACACTCATGAAATAATCGAAAGCAAAGGCATTCTGACAATGACCAAAGCAGGAGATGGATGGAGGAGTCACGAAATTCCACCATGTATTAACATTTTATCATTCTTCATCTGCATTATCCAGCTTGTTTCATATACAGCGTCCATCACTTGATCTGGAGTCCATCCATGCGTCGATCACACCAAATAATTTTCATACAATAAATCTAAATCAACTTTAAATAGTTACTATGTTCCATTTGCCACTTCAAATTTTGTGTTTGGCTCGAAAAGAAAATCCTGCCTTACATCATAATCTTCAAGCAGTTCTGTGATTCTTCTTGATAGTAAAGATGGCACGGTTGGCATGGCAGTTAGCTCAAAGCTTTTACAGCGCCAGCGATCAGGACCGGGGTTCGAATCATGTGCTATCTGTAAGGAGTTTGCACATTGTCCCATGTCTGCGTAAGTTTTCCCCAGGGAGCTCCGATTTCCTCCCACCGTTCAGAACATACAGGGCTGTAGCTTAATTGGGTATAAATTGGGTGGCACAGACTCATGGGCGAAAATGGCCTGTTACCATGCTGTATTTATAATTATAAATAGATTTACAATTTGTTTATGGATCAGGTCCTTTCTGCTTTGGGTTATTGGATTTAATAGTCTATGTACATTGACTGCTGCAATGCATTGGTTAAACCTGGCTTCTACAATTCCTGGAGCACACAAGGGATTGCAGATGTTGGATTCTGGATGAAAAAATATCTGCTGGTGGTAGTCAGTGGTCAACATTTTGGGTCTTTAATTAAGCATTTCAGCTCAAAATGTTGACATGCTCCCACTGATTCTGCTTGGCCTGTTGGGTTCATCCAGCAGATTGTTTCTGTTCTAAAATTCTTAGGTTTAATCTTGGTGAATTCTGAACTGTTTCAACTGTGCACTTGACAAGATGCTACATGTTTACCATTTCAAATTCTTTCTTTTATTTCCAACATTGAGCCTGTTCTATTGATGAATAATATTTGGCCGACTTCTGTAATGATTGATCCCCATTTCTCTCGATTTTCCACTGGACCCCAAAGATCTGCCATTCTCAGTTTCGATTATGCTAATAATTAATATCCTGATTGAGGTCTCTGAGAAGGAAAATTCCAAATCTCATTCCCACCCCACCCCACCCCCCCCCCCCATCAAAATACAAAGTCCTCCTCACTACAATATTAAGTGCTTGACACAAAAAGGATTGCAGATGCTGAAATCTGGAGCAAAAAATAAATTACCAACTCAGTAATTTGAGCAGTATCCGTGGAGGCAAATGGACTGTTGTTATTTCATGATGTGGTCCTGTATTAGTGGTAAAACTATACCTTCTTGCTATAGGCTCACACACCTGAGAAATGTTTTCACAGCATCCACCCTATCAATCCCCATCTCTTCAGGATCTTGTATGTTTCAAGGAGATCGTCTCACTTTTTTCTGTTCTCTAGAGAGTCCAGGCTATTCTGCTAAATCATACTTCATCACAAGAATCAATCCAGTGAATTGTCTCCAAGGCATGTATACCCTTTCCTAGTTAGCAGTACTCCAGGTGTCTTCTCACCCATGCACTGCACCGTAGCAGTAAGGGTTTCTTGCATTTCTACTGCACCTTGCGCACAAACATAAGGAAACAAAGGAGCAGTAGCTGACTTGGCTTTTTCGACCTATACCACCATTTAGTGTGGTCATGGCTAATCTGTTCCAGGTCTTCCTTTCAGTGCTTGTTCCCCACTGCCCTCCATTCCTTGATCTTGCAGTGAAGATTTGTGTCCTTAATTTTTTTTTAATTTAAATTTTAAATGTTTAAATTTATATGTTTTTTTTTAAATTTAGTCATAGAGCATGGTTACAGGCCCTTCATGGCCCACAAGCTCATGCCACCTAATTACACCCAATTAACCATAGAACCATAGAACATTTACAGCACAGAAAACAGGCTTTTCGGCCCTTCTAGTTTGTGCCGAGCTTTTATTCTGCCTAGCTCCACTGAGAACCTGCAATCCTGTAATTTTGAGAGTGGGATGAAACTGGAGCATCTGGAGGAAACCCACACAATCACAGGGAGAACTACAAACTCCTTAAAGACAGCAATGGATTTGAACCTGGGTGGCTGGTGCTTCTAAACGTGCTGCTCAAGTTCATCTTACAGCTTAAAGACCACCCAGCTATGCTAACATTCCACCTTTCCTTTCTTGGATAGATCACCAAAGCACAAACATTTAATAATCTCCATGTTTCTAAGCATGTTAACCTCACATTTCCCCATATGATGTACCACCTATTTGATTAACTTGTGTATACTCTTTGCAGGCTTTGCCCACTTCATACTTTCTCAACTCTCTTTGTACTGCCAGCAAGCTTGGATATAATTCAAACCTTATTCATGTCTTTAATATGGTAGCTGAGGTCCCAGCATTCATCTTTAATGCAACCCAGTTATACCTGACCTTTACTTTCTATCTTTTAACTAATCCTCTGAGTAAAGGATAAACCTTGTTTTTTAAAAAAATTCTTAGTTAATTTTGTGCCTGTCTCTTCAAGAGAACTATTGTTTGTTGTGTTACCATAGTGACTATGATGTAATATCTGCCCAGACTAATGGCTTGCTCATTATTCTTCCAGATGTAAAGGAAGCGTGAGCGCAAGAAACTTTTCTTTGAATTTTTATTTCTTTAAATACCATTGTGTATCTCTTTAAAGGCTTTTATATCATTTGTGTCTTCATATATTTTTTATATCTTCATTATACAGAAAATGTTTTGTTATTCATTGTTAAGAAAGTCTTAATGTGAAGCGATGCAAAATATTTATCTGTTATATCAATGAATTAAAACTACATGAAGCAACAGCCACAGAGTTGATTTTTTGGATTAAAAAGATCTAAATTTAGAATATCATAGTCCATGCTTTGGAAGTGTAGCATAGATAAAATCTCACACATGACTGGAGGGAGAACTAATGCTTTTATTAGCTTACAACACAGGTAGGATTCATGAGGGGTTCTGAGTTTAGGCAGGAAACCAGGGTTATATATGGGCCCCAGGGGGAGGAGCAGGGAGGCGGGACCAGTCATCAGTACAGCACACTTCTAGTGAATCCCGGTTCACTACATTCACCCCTTCCTTCAGAATTAAGGATCAGAAGGCCAGTAATAGAATCAGAAGAGAAATTTTTACAATACTATTTACAGATTCAGGCGGTCCATGGGTCTGGAGATCCTGGTGGAGGGCCTTAGCACTGGGGGGGCCTTGGGCTCTTTGAGTTTCCTGGTCCACCTGTGTTGGAAGGGTATTGGGCTGGGGCTCTGGCTTGATAATAGAGGGGGGGTTTACTCTCCTCCTGAACTAGGTCCCCTGAGGCCCTGGGCGGGGGTGGAGAAAAAAAGAACTTGCTAGCTTGTGGGACACCTGAGGCAATGGATCCACTGTCCCGATGGATGCCAGGTGCCTGATGGAGACGGTATTCTCCTTGCCATCCGGGTACTCCAAGTAGGCATATGTGGGGTTGGCATGGAGCAATTTCACCCTTTCCATCAGGGGACGGTCTTGCTTCTCCTCACATGCTTCTCGAGAAGGATCGGACCAGGACTAGTGAGCCAGGCTGGGAGTGTAGTCCCTGATGCTGACCTTCTGTCAAATGTAAACATGAGCTCATGAGGAGTAGCATTGGTCACAGTGCAGAGTAGTGTCCAAATTGTGTGGAGCACAATGGGGAGGACATCCTACCACCTTGAGTCTGGAAGGCCTTTTTTCTTCGGAGCAAGTTTGACAGCCTTCCAGATCGTGGTGTCCTTTTTTTCAACCTGCCCGTTCCCCGGGGGTTGTAACTGGTAGTCCTGCTGGATGTGATTTCCCTCACCAGCAGGTACTGATGCAGCTCATCACTCATGAAGGCTGAGCCCCGGTCGCTATGAATACAGCTGGGATACCTGAACAGGGTGAAAATAGAGTCGAGGGCCTTCAAAATGGACGAGGCGGATGTGTCTGGGCACGGGATGGAAAACGGGAAGCGGGAGTACTCATCGATGACTGAAAGAAAGTAGATGTTCCTGTTCATGGACGGGAGAGTTCCCTTAAAATCGATGCCGAGCCATCATTCGAAAAGCCTGGATGATTTAATCAGCTGCACTTTCGTGGGGCGAAAAAACTGCAGCTTGCTCTAGCACAGACCTGATATGACCTGGTCATTTCCCTGATGTCTTCTATTGAGTAGGGCAAATTGCGAGACTTGACAAAATGAGCCATGCAGGTGACCCCTGGATGGCAGTGCTCATTGTGTATGGTCTGCAGTTGTCTGGTGTGTGCGGAGGCACAGCATCCCCTGGACTTGGAGGGTCATTCTTGATTTTGCCTCTCTTGGCGTTGCTGAACAAGATTGCGATAGAGTGCTGGTCCGTGAGGAGCGTAAATCTTCTACCAGCCAGGTAGTGCCTCCAGTGCCTTACGGCTTCTACAATGGCCTGAGCTTCCTTTTCCACAGATGGGTTCCAAAGCTCATGGCAATGAAGCATCTGTGAGAAAAAGGCAACAGGCCTACCTGCCCAATTGAGAGTAGCGGCCACGGCTACGTCCGAAGCGTCACTTTCCACTTGGTACATTTTAGTCTACTATGTGCATGGTAGCTTTTGCAATGTAAATTCGGAGGTAATTAAAAGCTGTCTGGGCTTCGGCCGAAAGGGGGAAATGGTGACCTTTAAGAGGAGATATTGAGGGACCGACTGGGCGTAATATGAGAAAAACCCCAGGCATCTTCTCAAAGCCTTTATGGTTCTGGGGAGGGGAAGCTCTAACAGGGGGTGCATCCTATCAGGGTCGGGCCAATGACGCCATTCTCCACCACATAGTCAAGGATAGCCAGTCACGTAGTCCTGAATATACACTTGTCAGAATTATAAGTGAGATTCAGGGCTCTCGCCACTTGGAGAAAGCTCTGGAGATTGGCATCAAGGTCTTCCATGCTGTAATGGAAGATTCTAACTGTGTTTCTTTTGTGGCCACAGATGGTGGCATTGTCGAGGTAGGGGAAGGTAGCCTTCAACCCATACTCGTCCACCATCCTGTTCATCGGCCGCTGGAAAATAGATACCCCATTGGCAATATCGAAAGAACCCTCTGGAACTGATAGAGTCAACCATTAGCCTCAAATGCTGTGTACAGATTGGCAGCTGGTGATAAGAAACTTTCAGGCCAATGGTCGAATAGACCTGATACTGCGCGATATCGTTCACCACATCTGAAATGTGAGGGAGGGGATATGCATCCAGGAGTGCATATCTGTTAATTGTTTGGCTGTAGTCAATCACTAACCTGGACTTGTTTTCTCCCTTTACTACCATCACCTGCGCTCTTCACGGGTTGGTGCTAGGTTCAATGATCCCCTCCTCCAGCAGGCACTGGGTCTCCGTCTTTATAAACTCTCTGTCTGTCGTGCTGTACCTCCTGCTCTTGGTGGCAATGGGCTTACAGCCAGCAGACAGGTTTGGGAATGTGGTTGGGGGGGTCGATGATCAGCATGGAGAGGCTGCAAGTGGGTCCTGGTTTTGAGGACCCTCCGTTCTGAACTGCTGATGGGGAAGGGACCATAAAACTCCAAGGTCACGCTTTTAAGGTGACACAGGAAGCCCAGACCCAACAATACTGGAGCACACAATTCATCTAAAATGTACATGTGAAATTTTACAAAATTCCCCCCCCTTCAAATGACTGTTGAACTATACAATGTTTCTGTACATACATCGAATGGGACTGGGATGCTACGAAGATTCGGTAATTAGACAGGTACATCTTTAAGTTATATTTTTGCAAAGTCCGTGAGTCTATGAAACTTTCTGTGGAGCCTGTATCAATTAGGCACTTGGTCGAATGTCCGTTCACCTTCGAGTTGCTGAGCTGGTGAGGTCCACTCTGGTCGAGGATCAGCGATGCCAGGTCATCGAAGACGCCATGTTCTTCCCTCGAGTGGCCTCCTCCGTCCTCAGTCAACCTGTGGAGGTAAGATGGTGTGACCTCATGGCATGGCAAGATGGCCACCCTCCTTCTTCCTCTGACATTGATTACGGCACTGAATTCAAAATCAGGCTGCAGCAAGATGGCTGCCAAGCCTTTATGCGCCATTTCTGTAGGCAGTAGGTTGCATAGCAGTCTGGGGCAGATGGCTTGGGGCTGGAATCAGATCCAGGAGTGGTACAGGCCATGGACTTCCTCGGAATTCCCTTCATGCGGCAGACCCTTGCCCAACGTCCCTTCTTCCCACAGCTGGAGCATGCCGAGACTTTGGCTTGGCAGCGGGCACTGGGGTGTTGTCCCTTGCTGCAGAAAAAGCACTCCCTGGCTCAGGACGTGGAAGCCATTAGAGTGGGGGCCACCGTAGCGGGAGCAGTTGGTCCTTGGAGCTGCTCACCCAAAAGTGCGAGTTCACTGGCCTCAAGGTTGTTGTCTCAAGACTGGCCATTGCTGCCTCACGTACCTCGAGCGGATCCCTGCGACTAGAGTGTCCCGGATCTGTTCGTCTTCCTGGACATGGCCCGAAGCAGCCTCATACCTTCACTTCTTAGCCAGCGTCCGCAGATCCAGCAGGTAATTGTTAATCAACTCTCTGGGCCATTGGCGGCGTAGGGCGAGTCGGTGCCTCGCTAGGACCTTCATGTAGTGGGCCTTCAGCGCCTCAATGGTGGCCTCATGTGTCGGGCAGTCTCAGATGACTGATTACCCCTTCGTCCCTACCCTTGAGATGAGTGCCGACTCCCAGAGCTCGTCTGTATGGAAGACGTCCTTGGTCGCCTGGAAGCAGTCTAGCCAATATGCAAACTCTTCAGCCACGTTAGGGAGCTGGGGGGGTCTATTAACAGCAAACTGGGCTTGAGCAATGCCTCTATCCTTCTTTGTAAGCTAATAAAATTGTCACGTAGATAAAAACTCAACTGGAGGGAGAAGTAATGCTTGTATTAGCTAACAACACATGTAGGGTTCATGAAGAGGCTTCAGAGGGGTTCTGGGTTTAGGCGGGAAACCAGGGTTATACACAGCCCACTGGGGGAGGAGCCAGGAGGCAGGACCAGTCATCAGTACAGCACAATTCTCGTGAGTCCCAGTTCACTACAGGAAGATGATACTCTGAAATTATGATATCAGAATAAGGAAACTGTCGTCCACGCTCTGCTCGCGTTATTCTGAATTCCACAATGCCCTCTTTTGTGGTGCACCCTTTAAAATGTTTCCTGAAACTAATTGTTTCAAATAGTTTGGTATTATTATCACCTCTGTGAGCTAATTTCCCGAATAAAGGTTATTTGTAAAGAAATGTTATGCTAATTGACATTTCTTGTGGCATTTGTTAAATATCTGTGCCTGGAGAATGCTGTCAGGTCATCTCATGACCCTGTCAAGTGCAAACTGGAAGCGAGGACTTTCTCTGTTCTCAGTATGGATAGTTCATAAACTGTACTGAGAACTAGTACACTTTCTACTGCATGCTTGAGGACCATTAAGCTTAATGCCTGTGGCAGACCTGTCCGTTAGTTGCCCACATGGTTCAATAACAGCTGTGACTTTAGGTGACAGCTAGCCTGCAGGGGGAACGGCAGAGAGGCTTCAGGAAATAATTATTTGTTGAGCTGATTGTAGAGACAAGGCTTTACACAGAGCTCGCAGAAAAAGCATCGTTGCAGGTGCGAAAATGTTGTCAAATGACAAAATTCAGATCTCAGATTAGGAGAGATGCTTATGCTTTAGTACACAGGTTAATTGAAGATTTGAATATTTCCCTTTTATTGCTCATCTTTCTAATTAAGAACTATTTCATCTCTGAGCATCTCCTAGCTATGGTGAATGTACTTGTCAGAGAATTCCAAGCTTGTGCATATAAAAAAAAAATTGTTTGGGAGCAGAATTATGAAACAGAACCTGGCTTTCTGTGCTGATATTAAAATAATATTTGCATATCCCCACCTGCATTGAGTAATAAGTACCTGCCACACATTAGTATTACGATTTTGTTCAGCTAACAAAACCACAGGGGAAATTATACCTCAGACATTCCATAATAATTGATGCTAAGCTGTTAGTGCCATCCAGTTATTCTGCCTCAAGTACTTCAATGGTAGCAACAGTTTAATGAGTTTTGCTGCATATTCAAAGGAGACTAATTTACGCAAAGGTTCTATTTGTTTGAAAAAAAGCCTCAACTGGTTAAATATTAGGCCCCATTCGCATTTTACAAGGAAAAATACGATAGCGTGTGCTGTACGCAATCAACAGCACTCAATGATGCATCATCTGAACTGGCAGGACAATTCTAAAATTGCACAGGTTTCAATATTGTGTCTTCAGAGCTGCCAAAACGAACCCCAAATCACAAAGAACCCTCAAGGATGTATTTTATGCTGGTAATAGTCTGCCTGTCCCGCATCGGACTTGTCAGCCACAAACGAGCCTGCAGCTGACGTGGACTTTTACCCCCTCCATAAATCTTCGTCCGCGAAGCCAAGCCAAAGAAAAAAGAAGAGTTACAGAGTACTTCATGGAAAAGGGAGCAGGGAGTAAGCTGCACAACAGTAAATATTTTAAAAGAAGATATTGTTTCAGTGTTTATACAGAGAAGGGTAAGTCATGCATTATCCACAGGGAGCAAAGGTACATGCTGTGGTGATACACCACTAGCCCACTGCAAGGGGCGATCTGTGTACCTGCAGGAAGAGCACCGGAGGACAAGGTAACACCGGGCCGGCTGTCAATCAGCCAACCTGAATGGACCAAGCCCCACCCGGTCGGCTGCCAAACATCCACCGGGATAAAAGACACATCCAGCCCCTCGAGGTCAGTCACTCGGAGCTACAGCTAACTGCAGCAGGGACTTGAAGTGGGATAAAGCCTGTTAATCAGTCTTTAAGTTTTGTGTCCATTTTTCTGTACGACAGTGCACCACACATATCCCACATTTCAGGGCTGAGGCCTTTGTCAAGGTATGAGCGAGAAGCAGGCATGCACCTGAATAAAAAGATGGGGGGAGGAGGGAAGAAGGGGCAGAGGGAGGAGCACAGGTCAACAGGTGATGGGTGGATAAAGATGGGAGGCCAGAAGATAAAAATAAAAGCTGAGGTGAAGGGGGAGGGGTTAGCTCTCTGAATGGAAAAGTGGAGGAAAGGAGACAGAGGGATAAAGAAAGAGAAGGGAGGAGGAGCCCAATGGACTCTGGAGAAGTCAATGCTAATGCCATTTGGCTGGAGAGTGTCCAGACTGAACACTAGGTGCTGCTGCTCCAATTTGCAGGTGGCTTCGGTTTGGCAATGCATGAGGTCATGGGCAGACACGTCAGTATTGGCAAGGGACGCGGAACTGAAATGGCTGGCCACTGGGAGGCACTCTGAACAGTAACCTGCAATTTGATGTCTTAAGGCACTGCAAAGTCCTGGGAAGTGATAATTAGCTCTTTAAAAAATCTATTGTGTTGACAAAGTTAATGTAATCTTGAAAAAGAATAGCATAAGATGAAGAGCATATTTATCTTGCAAAGAAAAGTGCAAGGAAATCTATTTTGTTGTTATAATAAATGAAATATTTGCTTATGAATTATATTCCAGGTACTGTATTTTAGCATGTATATAAAGTAATGGGCAAAATAATTAAACTCGTGTGCTCGGGGTCACGTTGTAAAGCCCAGCCTTTAAATCAGTAAAGCGGATTTTCAACCGAATGGTGTAAAATTGAAGCTTTTATTAAACTACTTGCTTTCAGGATATTAGCGACTGAAACTGAGGGCCTGTAAATGAAAGGCAACTTTTAAAATGCTTTGCCGCATTGGCAGAAACACGAGATGAACAGAGCAATTGTAACAAATAAGGATCTAATGTATGCCCTCATTAACTAGCTCCTCAGAGGCATGGCAAAGTGGGAAGAAAATTGAATTCACAAAGATTGTAAGAAGTGCTACTTCAGGTTATGTGCTGACCCATCTTATCACAGCATGAATTTCAAGAGTCGATGAATTTGTCATTAATTTAGTTTTTTTAATAATGCGTTATTCTTTAAATATTATATAGATTTATGCATTTGGGTGTGTGCCTTTGGAATGTATGTATAAAAGCAGGGAAGTTATGCAGAACCTTGATAAAGCTCTGGTTCTGCCACAAGCATTGTATCCAGTTCTAGTTGTTCTACTTTAAGGATCAAACAAGTGTCCTTGAAAGGATGCAACAAAAGATGTAGAGGAAAGATTTGGCACAATATTGAAAAAAATAGAATAATACAGACAAAGAAAACCTGTACCTGTTTGTTCATTGGTCAGGGAATTAAGGTTTGAGCAAGAGCTACAAGGGAAGAACCTTTATGATTCTATTTGACAATGAGGAAAAAAAATGTGGTGCATTAGGAATAAGGTTTTGGGTGCCTCATTTGAGAAACAACATGCTGGCATTGGTTCAGAGAATTTACTGAATGAAAAGGTTACTATACGTTTTTCAGCACCTGCACTGTATTTGTTGAAGTACACAAGGAATGGGGGAGGGTGGGGGTGGGGGAGGGGAACATCTCAGAGTCATTTCGAATGCTGAAAGGCCTGGACAGAATTGATGTGACAAGGATGTTTCCTATAATAAGGGAATCTAGGACAAGGGGGCACAACTTCAGGAGAAAAGAGCATCCACTTAAAACAGAGCTGCAGAAAAAAAATTCTTTGGTCAGAGGGTGGTGTGCCTTTGGAAATTATTACCACGGACGAGGTCATTGGGTGCATTTAAGGCAGAGGTGGGCAGGAATAGTCAGGGCATCAAGGGTTACGGGGAGAAAGCTAGGGTGTGGGACTGAGTGAGTGGATGGATCAGCTCATGATTAGAATGGCAGAACAGAGTCAATGGGCCGATGGGCCTACTTCTGCTCCCTGTATCTTGTGATCTTGTGAAGCAATAATCTTAAAATTACCTGCATGTTATTAAGTACATCTAAATTAAACTCCAACAGCTGAGTTTGTTAATTTTATAGCACATAGTTATTAAATTAGGATCTGATCCAAGTAAAAACTGGCCAAAATATCAGCTCAGTTTGACCAATTAATTGCGATGTTAACTAAGAATAATGTGCATAAAACATCTGAACTAAGGAGTTTTCCATTAAAATAGAAAATTAATCAGTAATTTAGAAATTTTTGATTGGAAACAAATAATCCCAGGACTGGTCATTATAGCATTAAAAGAATCCAATTGACCATTGGTTCTATGCCCGCTCTGTATAGAACAATCCAATCAGTTCTGTTGCCGTGATCTACCCCTGTGGGCCTGTAGGCTTATTTCCCTGAAGAGTCCATGTAATGTTCCTGTGACAAAATTGATCATTTCTGCTCCAGCCAACTCTCAGAAGCAGGACGTTTCAGATCATAATGGTCCATTAAAATAAAAGTTGTTCCTTGCATTCTGCTTGTAGCTCTTCCTCAAAACCTTCAATCTGTGTTTCTTTGTCCTTGACCACAAACTAATGGGTACAAACTAATGGCTTTCCTATTCTAAATTTTCATAACTGTGTACATCTCATTCAAATCTTTCCTCCAAATCCTTTGTTCCAGTGGGAATGATCTTAGTTTCTCCTCTGCATCTCTTCATTTTATTTCCTTCCTAAAGCAGCTTGAAAAGAACGGGATGCAAGGCACATGGCATAACTGGAGCTTTATAGAGCATAGCATCCCTGCCTTTGTGCTCAACACCTCCATCAATGAAGCCCAAGATCCCATATACTCTTTCAGTATATCCCACCAGATTCAAAGATCCATGCACGTGAGTCTCCAGGTCCCTCTGTTCCCACATAATGTTTGGAACTGGGCCTCTCACCAACTCTTTCACCAAAATAAATTATTTTGTGCTTCCCTTTCTTGGAATCAAAGAAACAGGACCTTTCTGTGTCCTGTTTCTGCCAGCTTGTTGAATCCTCATTGTTTGCCAGATCTCCAAGGTTTGTATCAGAGAATAAATGGAAATCTTATTCTATATTCCATCTACACAAAATACAGTCCTGGCACTGATCCCTGAGAAACATCTCAATCAATCATTCTCCAATCAAAAACAACCATTTATCATGAATTCCGATTTCTCTCTTTGTTAAGCAAACAATATAATCTAATTAGTGCAGGAGTTTCAGTTTTGGGGTCGCTTGTCAGGCACTTTCTTAAAATCCACACTGATCCTATCCACTGGATTTGTTAACATTTTCTATTAACTTGCAAAAAAAAAAATGTGGGTTAGTGAGTCAAACACAAAATACATTTCACAAACAATGCTGGCTCTTCTAGAACTCAAAACTATCTGTGTGTCTGTTAATGGGAAACAAAGCTCTGCAAGAACTCAGATCGAACTACGGAGGCAAAGGTATAGCTAATGGTCGGGTTGGGTTGAGTCTGTGCATCAGGACTCTTCCAGTCACTGCAATCTCTTGTGTTTTTTATGTGTCAGTTAATTTCTCTTCCCTATTCCCCTCACCCCCTCGACCTCAAATCCCCGATTATTATTTCTAAAATATTGCCCGCTCCTGATATTAAATTGACCTGTCCATAATTACTTTTCAAGTCCTATGGCACCTCATCCATATCCAGGGATGACTGGAATATTATCGTGGCCCTACCTTAGTAAGCTTAAGTAAGTTGTTTCCATTGTAGCAGAGACCTAGGGAACATAGCTTTGAGAATCAGGGCAGTCAATTTAGGAAAGAGATGAGGAGGAATTGTTTTCCCAGAGGGTGGTGAATCGGTGGAATTTTCTGCCCACTGAAGCAGTGGAAACACTGACTGTTTCAATTCCGCACCCCATTCCCACACCGACAGTTCTGCCCATGGCCTTGTGCCTCTGCTGGGATGCAGGCTGATGACAAATTGGAAGAGCAACACCTACTGTTCTGTCTGGGCAGTCTCTGGCTGGATGGCATTAACATCGAGTTCTCCAGTTTCCATTAGGCCTCTCCATTGCCTCCGTCTCTTCCTCATCCCTCTGTCTCCTTTCTTCCAGCTCTCCACTTCCTTCCATTCACAGAGCTGTCCTCTTCCCTGATAAGTTTTCGGCCTTTTTCTCTTGTGCTCTCCCTCCCTTATCCACCTATGACTTCTTGCCTGTGAGCCTGTGCTCCTCCCCCTTTCTTTCCACCCACCATTTTATTCGGGTGCCTGGTTGCTTTTCTTCCTCATATCTTAATGAAGGGCTCAGGCCCAAAACATTGGTATGTATCTTTGCCATAAAGAAGTACTGGAGTTTATCCAGTAATTTTGAGTGAATTACAATCACAGTGTCTGTAGACTTTTTTATTTAACTTAGGCCTCCAGAAGAGTCATCTAATTTAATTCAACACTCCAATGAATACCCGATAACCTCCAAATCAGTCCTCTTCAATACAATATCCAATCACATTTTGAAAGTTCTTGCAAAATCTGCTTCTGCCATTTCTTTACATTTTTACATACTGGATCTTAACAATCTTCCTGCAGGAAGAGTATTCTTTCCTTCATTGTCCAGATATTTTTACACTTCAAATCTTTCAATGGAATTTGAATATATTTCATTTAAGTGATTGTGAATTTCCCTTGAGGCCCTCCCATTTCATCCCATCAGATATTCTAATGGTGTCCCATCTGCCATCATCAGGTGTTCAAGTTCAAAGTTCACATTTATTGTCAGAGTAACTACATAGCATCATATACAACCCTGAGATACTTTTTTTTCCTGCAGGCCAGGCAGAATATCTACTTATCGGTAACTGTACACTGTTCTCAAGGAAAACAAAATCTACGTATACAAAATAGAAAAAATGTAAATAAAGAAATAAATGTAAGAAAACTGTGGAATCAGAAAAAAATGCAATAATAAATAATGAGCAAAGTAAGAGTCTTTAAGTGAGTCTCTAATAGAGTCTGTTGTTGAAGAGTCTGATGATGGAGGGGTAGCAATGGTTCCTGAACCTGGTGGTATGAGTCCTGTGGCACACTGGGCTCCTGATCCAAAGAGGGCTCTCTTCTTGAAGAGGAATTGTCAAAGCTAGTTACACTTCAGTGGCAACTTGGAAGGGAATGTTCCACTTGGGTTACGGACTTGAATACAGGAGCTTTACAAATATTTGGCTCCTAAAAGGGGAGCCATTCACCACTGCTTCTAATTGCATTCCACTTCACACGATGTCTATTCTGGGGAATATTTCATTCTTGTCCCGCAGATGCCTGCCAACATTTAAGATTCCTGTTCCTGAATTCTGCTCTTTTTCCACACCTTATATTCTCTGTATCCAGCTTCACCTACTGACCCCTATCTCACCCCTCCCCCATCCTTTTGATACTGGCTGTCTTCCTTCTCCACTCTCAGTCTGAGGCAGGGTTTTGATCTGAAGTATTGACAATCCTTTTCTCTGCAGGTGTTGCTCCGCTTCCTCTGTTCTGTAGCTTGCAACCAGACACTCTTCTGCCCAATCTCTGGATCACACAAAATTCTTCCCGGATGATCTATGGAGTTTGCTTACTGGGGTACTAGAAGAAACATGGCAGTCAATTTGCATGCAGTAGGTTTTCAGAAATAGCAGGGTGATAATTTCAGGAAAAATGCATCCCTTGTTTTCCGTCCTCTATCCTTCTGGTCCACTCTCCGCCCCCTTCCTTCCAGCTCCCACTGATCCTATAAACCACTTTCAGTCTCTTCCACTACTTGCTTCTATCTGCCCAATCTATCTACTAGGTCTCTTATCTCCTCATCCACTGATTTCATCTGGTGCCAATTTCTCCCTTTTCTGTTGCACAACACCTCCCCCATTAATGAATTCCTTAATCTTTTATTGTCCCCACTTCTTATCTGTCCATCATCACCCACGTCACCTGGTTCTACCCGTCGCCAACCAATTCCTGCCTTTCCCCTCCCCCTAATTTTGGACGGCTTATCATCCCTCCACTCTCTCTGTCCTTGTGACTTGATGCAGGATCTCCATCCGAAACAGCAACCCTCCCTTTGCCTCCACAGCTAATGCCTGACCTGTTGAGATCCTCCAGGAGTCTGTTTATTGCTTCATCTTCCATTACATGGGGTGTCTTGTGACAGCGATATGATCATGACTGAAAAATGTGCTTGTAGTTCAAGAGCAAACATGGACTAGAAAATCAAGGATTATTTCCCTGTTCATCTTCATTAAGTCAAATTTTACGTTTTTAATGCACCTGCAAAGGGCTCAATTTGATGCCGTATCCCTTTCATTACAGCGTTCCTTCAGGACTGCACTAGATTATTACATTGAGTTTTCATGTTCAATTCCCTGGAGTAATCATTGGATCCATTGCCTTCTGACTTGAGGAGATATCCTTATTTTTATTATTTGTTTACTTATTTTTGCTTAGACCTACAGCACGGTAACAGGCCATTTTGGCCCATGAGTCTGTGCAGTAGTTGGCAGCTGGTGGTATTCTTATTGCTGGTAGATAATGATGGTTGTAGATTCCTATTTCCAGATTCAAGATTATTTTTATTGTCCTGTAATAAAACTGAAAATGTGATATTACACAAAATTTTGCTTAGTCCACCATAAAGCAGGCAAAGATTTGCCATCAGCACAAATTTCCCAGTGCCCCTTACAGTCAGAGAAAGTGAAGGACAAGAGAGTTCCTCCCCTCCCCAAGTCGCATTCACCTCTAGTGCTCCCACAGCCTCCGCATTCATGCAGCCTTCAGTCCAAACCATCAGCAACTTGAGCTCCAGATGCAAACTTCTGACACAATCAGGAAGCCTGCATCATGTCCAGCTTCCTTGCCGATCCTGGAACCAAAATGTGGTTATCCCCTTCTACCAATCTCGAGCCAGACTCCAGCAGTCCACAGCCTGGAGTGTGTCCCTTGAATACAGTTGCTCATAGCCTACATGGGCTCCTCGCCTCGAGTCACCAACAGCCTGCCCCCTGAGAGTTCCAATTGTTTACCCCAGAGATATCCTTCAGTTAAGGTTAAATATGTCATTTCAGCATTTGAAAAAATATAGATCTGTGGATCATGGGAACTTGCAAAATGTACACACAATAAAACTCTAACATTGTAAGGATACAATAGCATTGGATGATTTGTTAGTATATTTTCTGAAGATTGGTTCTGCTGCAATAACATTATCATATGTACTCGTGTAATTGTCGATACCATGTAATAGTCAACCCCACTTTTTGTCCTAAAAATTGGGTGTTTTTGTATGACCCATGAAAAAGTCCCCCCCCCCCCATTTTTGGCTTCAGCAACCCGCCCACCCAACCTCCCGACACTCTGACCAAGGATCCTCGCCCCTGCTGCCCACCCATCTGAACTTGACCGTGGATACTCGCCTCCCCCCCCCCCTCACTACCCACCCATCCGAACTCCTGACCACAGATCCTCACCCCCGCTGTCTGCCCATCTGAACTCCCGACCGCAGATCCTCGCCCCGGTCATCCACCCATCTGAACTCCCGATCGCGGATCCTCGCCCTAATGCCCACCCATCCAAACTCTCACCGCAGTTCCTTGTCCTGGCTGCTTACCCACCTGAGCTACAACCATAAACTTACCACCGAGTCCTGGCCATCCAAGCTTCTGATGCCTTAAACAATGGGGTCAAAGTTTAGCCCATGTAAAAGAGACCCTTCCTTTGTTGGCCCCAAAAATGTTGACGATTGCACGTATACAGGTCTATTTTTTAAAAAGATAAATCTATTGGTAATATTCGTAAGTTGGAGGGTATTTGAATGTTGAAAAGGCTTCAGTGAGTTGGGTTTCAGAGAAGGGCAAATGCGCTTAATGGCAAAATATTTATATAGTTTAATGCATCTGTAACCAATTGGAAGAATGTGTTTTCCATATGTCAGATCTGTTTGATCCTCAATGCAGATAGATTGCAGTCATCAGAATATCTAACTATAGATCGATCATTTCAATAATGCATCTAAACTGGGAAGCAATCAATTTGATGCACATTTAAATTCATCTACATATGGTTTTGAAGCAGTATTCAAACTTTACCTTTTTGAATATGTTTAAGGCATAAAGTGTACGCTTGCCTTGGAGAATCACTGTGGCATGTGAATTATAATAAACCTCCACTTACAATATGATTACATATGAGCTTTGCACTTCTGCAATGAGATTTGAGTTGAAGATCAAGGGAGTTTGAAATGATTGCAAAGTCTGTGTTTAGATGTTTACTCCTTATCTTTGTCACAATGGTTCCCAAAAATAGAGGAGAATGCATGCAACACCAGGAGTAATGGATGGTTTTATGAAGGTTATGCCTATTGATTAATGATTTCCAGTTACAGCAGGAGATCAATTTAAAAGTTTTTATTTTTAATGCATTTAAATCTAGAAAAAAAAGATGGATTATTGTACAATTATTACAAATTGTACAAATCCATCTGGTTTACTCATGTATTTTATCATCAGATTCCTGAATGAACCTCATTATAGTGAAAATAGGTTGCCTTTGCTCTGCACCAACTGATCTCTCACTGCCATTCTTCACTTCTGTACCATGAATGAGATATCTAGTTGGACTGCTTGCAAATTGAACCTTATCATCTTGGTACATGTGACAATAAAGTTCAAATCTGAACTTGAATTATAACTGAAATGACCTAGTGAGCCATTCAGTTCAAGTGCGTTTGGAGACAGGCAATAAATGTGCTGATATTCAGATCTTGCAACTGGGGCGACTCAGTGGTAAAACAGGGGAGCCTCCTGACTCCAGTGATGCTGGTTCAATCCTGCCTTGAGGTGCTGTCTATGTGGAGATTGTACATTCTTCCTATGATTCCGGGAGTTTCCCCCTTGTACTTTGGTTTCCTCTCACATCTCAAATTCTTGATGGTAGATAAATTAATTGTCATAAGAGAATAATGAACATGGAAAGAAAAAGCCTCTTTCTCAACAAAACATTGGATTCCTTTCTTCATTCTTTTGTCTTCTGCCTTCAACCTCCCCTCATTTTCCAATTGCTTTGTGTTATCATCTTCAATTCTACTTGTTAACAAAGATCTTGTTTTCTGAACACCTTTGGGTGTGTTTTATGGATTTGGGTCATGAAAACCACCTTAAAATGTTCCTATCATACATCATTTCTTTAGAAGTAACCTATTTTTTTGTGATGCCCTGTCGTATTTTAAGTCTACTAGTCTTTTGCCCACTAAGCAAGCTGCTTTGTTTAATCCAGCATGACTGGCCATGCACCCAGTACAGATGCTGTGCAAATGTTGTCTTCGGCCTGGGCATGCTTAGTCAGGATAGATGCAGACAGGCTCTAAAAGCAGCTCACATATACAGATGCTGTGCATTGCATTGATTATAGATTGAAAGCATGCTGACACCCAGGCAATAGCGTAGTGCATTTATTGTCTTCAGGAAGATTCAATACAGCAGAAATGTCTCGTCAATGTCACAAGAGCTGTGATACATTTGTGCCGAGTATATGCTCAAGGCTCAAAGATGCAGCGTGATTGAACTTATTAAGAATGTCTATGAGCTCTATTTTGGTTGTAAAATTGGTGGCCAAAACAAACCCTGGGCTTCTTACATTTGTTGTGCAACATGCACAATCAACCTGAGAGCTTGGCTGAGGGGTACTCAGAAGTCAAAATACCACTTGCAGTCCCAATGAATCTTCCATAGAAGTTCATTTAATGTTTCTCCATCTTTTTACGTGATACATCAAATCTGAAATTATCAGCTTAAAGTTGTCCATCATAATCCCCAATTTTCTTTAAGGAAGCAAATCTCTTGAGAAATAAACAGTTGTCTATCTGTCTTCAACTCTTGTTTTGGCTTCGGTCTCAATTTTCCTCTTCTCCTTTGAAGAACTGATGTTAAATTAATGCTGCAGGATTGACTTGGATTGCACTTAGCAGGAGAATGGGTTGATTAAGGAAGATAATGATCTTGAATGTCCATGATGCAGCACCCATATCTGTCTGCCGTCTTCTTTGCTTAAAAGCGTGCCATAAGGAGCCTGAATGATCTTCTGAAGGTACTAATTTAACTCCACAGGCTGTTAATGTTAGTGGAGAATGTTAAAACTCTCTCAATCCTGATTACAGTTGCAAACATGCAGTGCTTCCTGCAGGGGTCAGTGGATGCTTGCTACAAAGCAGAGGATTGTGATCAGGTTTACCCCTTTTCTTCTCAAATGTGGGCTTTGAGCCACCAACTACAATACCTTGCCCCTTATCACATTTCAGAATATCTAATGTGAACCACGGACTTTCCTGTTTGCTCTGGTGTAGCAACAAATCAAATTGATGTATTTATTCTTGAATGATCAGAGTATTTGTCTCATTTTTATTTCATGCTGAGTTCATGAACGTTATTCCTAGATTTAGTCGTGATAATCACAAAACAACCTGCGTTGAATTAATCATGAGGTTAAAGAAATGTTCTATTTAGAAACCTTCTTCTGTACTAATTTGCCTTGCAGTGGAAGTCAGTTGTTTATGTATTCTTACTCTTGCTGAGTTCCAGAATTTTACATTCAACCTCGTTAGCTGACTTTAAAGAAACAGTCTCCCACTAAATGTTAATAATATACAGTACTTTGTTGAATGCAGAGCTGTGAGATGTAGACATGCTGCTTCTGATACCAGTGCTGTGTCCAATATTTCTGACCCCAATTACTCCACTCTCTTCCATCTGACCGTTTCATGCTTGCTCCCATCAGTTCCCAAACCACCATGATTTTCCTGGCATCTCCAAGAATTCACCTCCAGGGCCCTGTTAGGTTGCATCCATGAAAAAATTCATGGGGGCATGAAATAGAATGGATGGACTTTCACTCTTTTTGTTCAATGGGGCACCTGGACTTGATTGCCTGGAATCATCTGATCAGGTAATAAAGGATCTTTTTGTCTTCCAATTGGTCTCAGAGGAATGGACGTTATGGGTGAGCAGTAAGGGGAATGAGTTTAAATGTTCTTTTTTAAAGACATACAGCATGGTAATCCTGGAGACCATTTATAAACACCATCTTCCTCTCCCCACTGACCCTGGACAGCACATATGAACATCACTTGCCTCTCCCTCAAGTTCTGAATCAGAATCAGGATTTATGGTCATGAGCAAGTCATGAAATTCGATGTTTTGCTGCAGCATCATACAGCAAACATTCATATTATAACCATCTTACAACATCACTATAAATTAAAAAAAAATAATCGTGCACGAAAACTAAGGCAGCAAATTTGATTCATTGGTTATTCAGGAATCTGATGACAGCGGGAAAGAAGCTGTCCTTGTGCTGTTGAGTGCTCATCTTTAGGCTCCTGTACCTTTTTCCAGAGTGGGCAGTGGGGGGACTTTGAGGATAGAGGCTGCTTTTTTAAGGCACCGCCTCATGTAGATGTCTTCTATGGTGTGATGTAAACTCTCTGGAGTTTACTCTGTCCTGAGAGTTGACGCTTCCATATCAGGCAGTGATGCAACCAGCCAGAATGCTCTCGTGGTACATCTGTAGAAATTTACAAGAGTCTTTGGTGACATACTGAATCTCCTCAGACACCTCACAAAGTACAGCCGCTAGCGAGCCTTCCTTGTGATTGCATCAACGTGGAGGCTCCAGGACAGATCCTTGGAGATTTAGACAGCCAAGAATCTGAAGTTCTTGACCCTCTTCACTACTGAGCCCTCGATGAGGACTGGGTCATATTCCCCTGACTTCCTCCTGAAGTCACCAATCATCTCCTTGGTTTTGCAGAAGTTGAGTGCAAAGTTGTTGTCGTTACACCATTCAACGAGCTGATCTATCTCCCCCCTGGGACTGTCCTTCCTCAGTCCCACCTGCAACAGCATGGTCTCATGTCCCACTGTAGGAAATAAATCTCCCCCAGATCCAAAAAAACTGAGATTTACCACCTGGATGAGGATTACAATTTTTTAATTTAGACATACACCACAGTAATAGACCCTTTCGGCCCACAAGCCCATGCAGTCCAAATGTACCCTAGTACATTTTGAAGGGTGGTAGGAAACTGGAGATCCTGAAGGAAACCCACGCAGACAGGGGAAGATTGGATAAACTTCTTACAGATAGCACCAGATTTGAACACTGGTCGCTATCTCTGTGACAGTGTTGTGCTAAACTGCTATGCTGTGTCACCTCATGGAGGCAGAAAACCCTGAAATGATGGAACTTCAGGGACTATAGACTATCAGAGATGGCAAGCCCAACCTAGGATAGATTGGAAACGGCCCCTAATGACGCAGAAAGCTACCTGGGGATACCCAGCCAGGTCCTAAAGCTAGTAAAAACTGTCAATGCTGGAGAAACTCAGCAGATCAAACAGTGTCCTTCATATAGTAAAGGTTAAAAAAAAACATAACCAATGTTTTAGGCATGAGCCCTTCATCAAGGTATGGAAAAATATCGGTAAGCATCCAAGCAAAAGAGTAAGGGGTCGCAAAGGCAGGAAGTGATAGGTGGAGAATGGAGGGAGCCTATCACCTCCTGCCTTTGTGACCACACCTCCCCCCTTACTCTTTTGATAGGATGCCAGCTGACATTTTTCCATACCTTGATAAAGGGCTCAAGCCTGAAACGTTGGTTATGTATTTTTACCTTTACTATATAAAGGACACTTCTTGACTTGATGATTTTCTCCAATATTTTGTGTTTTTTTTTACTTCAACCACGGTGTCTACAGATTTTTGTGTTTTACTTCTAACCTCTTAATGCTCTTCAGTTTTAGGCAACCAAGGTCATATCCTGTTTCTGAGTACAATTTTTTGCCACAAAATTATTTGTTTCTGGAATGATATCTTTTGACAAGCTACATAAGATTTTTCCAATAGTCTGATTATTTGGATAATACATATTTAAACTTCATTAGATGTCTGTGTGGGTATCTAACATATGGAATCTGATTTTATACATGGTAGATATGAAAAGCAAACAAATAAAATATCTGCTGTTTCCTGATAAATATTCTAATTCATGTGGTCTTGTGCCTGAAAATAAGTTATTGTATGAAAAGCCAATTGTGAATAAATAAATTTAAAGCTCTGGGAGGAAGCTATGCAGAGAGGTTTCAGAATAAATCATGAGTTTCTTTCTTTCATTGTGAGAGCTAAAAATAATTTCTAATTAGACTTCATTCAATTTTCACAATGTAAATTTGATTATATTCAAATCAAATCAAGTATGATTAACATGGGATCTATTTTGTCAATATGGGCTACAATCATTGCTTTTAAATTTCAATCTATTTGCAGAAAAATCTGTCATTATTAAATTGACATGTACGTTGATGCAAATTGTCACTCAGCTTGAATACTTAATTTCAAGATTTTTTTTTGCTTGCAAAAAAATGTTCTTTACATTGGCAGAACTCAGCAGTAAATTGGTTATTTTTTTATGTATGACATACCTTGGGGAAGATAAATGTCTTATTTGTCATCTCTGCCATTGTTAGGACTTGCAAAGAAATGGAGGCAGGGATTTGAGAAGAGAATGCCACACAAAATCTACATTTCACAATCAGATCCAAGGATTTGAATGGCTTAGTTTCAGAGTACTGATGGTTAGAAGAAACTGAACCTCATGGTTCAAGAGCTATAATCACTTCCATTGGATTCATGTCATAGAATCAATTTATTTTTTATCGTTCCTTTATTTTCCTTTGGTATTACATTATATGTTCCTCCTGAGTAACATTTTCCTGGCCAAGTAGATTTCCTTGGTCAATGTAGTGAAACAAGAAAATCTGCAGACTCTATGATTGTAGTAAATACATAAAATTGATGGAGAAACTCAGCAGGTCCCGCAGCGTCCACAGGAGGCCAAAGGGCCATCTCTAAACCCACTGTTGTAGTTGGGACTTGGTCCATCACTCACTAGCTGCTCTTTAAAAATCTGGAAAGTGGTAATCTTTTTATTCCATTCCCCTCACCCCTCACATTGAATCCTTCCATGAACTTCAGCCAGCTAACTGCAGAAAAGATTTGAGGCAATTTCAATTTTACTTGCGATGCCTTGAAGCAACCTGGAAAATGCATCAAAAACAGATTGGTCATTATATAGAATTTGAGTGAACTACGTAAAGTCCATTCATGGCGCACAAAATATATTACGTACAGCTGGTTGAAATTCATTCTAGTCAGCATTTGGATCACATAATGAGATTATGGTTGCCACTTTACATGAGAGAAAGGTCCACTGTTAAAAATTTTTGTCACATGGAGATATCATGTTCAAAATCAGTACTAGGATCAATGTCTCTTCATTTATAGGTGTGCCATGATTACTGATAGTATGTAAGCTCACAAACTAGGAAAAATGACTGAATTTGACAAAGAAACTGATAAGGGATTCATCTTGCAGAATCTGCAAAGGTACACAATAGAAAATGGCTGACCATTAAACACTGCAGATGAATTGCTGAATGAAATGGAGATCTCTGAAAGAGAAGATAAAATCTAAATGTAAATGAACAAAGAATAGGCCCAATTATGTAAATATAAGGTTGTTCTGAGACTCAACTAGCAAATTGATCAAATTTGCCTCCACCTGCATTGAATTCGCCCATCGTTATTGAATGAAGATCTACTGGGACCAAGGCCTGAAGAGGGCGCACAAAATCAGTGCACTGGTGCGGACTCGAAAGGCTAACATGGCCTGTTTCCGCTCCGTAAATGGTTATATGGTTATATGTCTAGGAATAGGTCCAATTATGTAAATTACACACAAAACTAATGGTAAAAAGCCTTTTGTATGCCTATAAATTAAATACAGCCAGTCTATGCAGATGACACCACAATAGCAGTACATGATAAAGGTTTATTGATCACACACACATGTAAATATATATTTGGAAAGAGATATGTGGAAATACATAAAGTAGCAGAATATTCATTAAAATTAGCGTGAAGTGAAGCATAATCTGAGGAGATATTCATTAAATACAAATTCTATGTAAGAACAAAAATGTAATTGAAAAGAATAAATAAAATTAATGTTTTTAACAACATCGAAAGTCATTGCAGATTAAGCATTATCTTTCAAAGGAAGTGAGAAACCACATTTGGCTTCTATAGCTTTGATTTTTAAAGTCTGAAAATAAAATCCCCCTCCAATGTTTATCTTCTTTCTTTGCTTGGCTTCGCGGACGAAGATTTATGGAGGGGGTAAAAGTCCACGTCAGCTGCAGGCTCGTTTGTGGCTGACAAGTCCGATGCGGGACAGGCAGACACGGTTGCAGCGGCTGCAGGGGAAAATTGGTTGGTTGGGGTTGGGTGTTGGGTTTTTCCTCCTTTGCCTTTATCTTCATGTCATGTAATAATATCATCTTGGTTTGCAACCATGTATTTGGAGGTTGTTAGAATGTGTTTAAATGTTTTTTTTTTGATTGTAACATTCTGGTTCACTAATATGGTTAGCTGCTTATTTCTGCAGGAGAATGCTTCAAAAACCTTGGCCAGAATATTGTCTAGAATGTTTACAAAAACCTTTTAAAAGTATGTGTAGGATTTAGAGAAAATTTGCCAGTAAATACCATTATAGACTTCATGTTTGTAGCATTGCAAATCATCATTTGGATACATTCTATGATTTTGTATGGATGGTATTTTCACCTCTTTAGCTCCTGTACTAAAAAATATCCCCTCATCTCTCTATTTTCTTATTGATTTCTGTGCATCAGATGTGCACATTGAGATGTGAAGAATTTTTAAGGACCTAACCTTATGGCATCACACCGAACATTTTATCATGCTTTATCAGGAGTCTGAATTGAATCAGCAATGCGCAGCTCAGTGATCTAAATACACTCTGTATATTCCATTTGAAACTATGTCTTTATCATGCTTTATCAGGAGTCTGAATTGAATCAGCAATGCGCAGCTCAGTGATCTAAATACACTCTGTATATTCCATTTGAAACTATGTTTATGAAGAGCAAATGTAACCTTCTGCATGAATCTGCAATTTTTATCACGGTCCAACAAATGGCAGGGCAACATTTGTGATGCACTTAGCTGGTTTTCAACTACAGGTGGGTGAAAATTATATTAAACCAGGTACCCAATGCAGACAACCAGTTTATTGTCACATGAACAAAATTGGATACTTCTAAAAGGATAATTATTCAAAAATATTGATTGAGATTTTATTCCTACAGCAAAGTGTTCGGGAAATCCTTGTGGGGTAAACAAGTGCACATATGATAATATTAAATCCTGATGCTGGTGTTAATAAGCATAACTGCTGTCATGGTAATGAGGCAAGCTTCTGCTCTTCATTTCACAGATTATCAATAAACACTATAAACAACAGTTTTCCCTTTTGCAAAGAGAACTGTCATCCAGATTATTGGCATTTGTAGACTTCTTTCCCACCGTGCTCTCATTAAATAAAAAAGGAAACATGACATCCTTGACGAAGAGACCTAGCCTGACTTGTATAATTTAACCAGGGTAGAGCTCTGGTGAATGATCACTACATCCCTGGTTCCTCAGTCCTTCTTGCAACATGAACTGTGCTGTGGAAAAAAAAAAGCAGGACTCCTATGAAGCACATCATTCACTCGAACACCCATTGGCATTTCATAATACTTTAACACCTGTCCTGTGTCCATCACAGTTGACCATGTATAATTTCCACCCCAGATAGGTGAACTCTGTAATTTCACTGACTGACAGGTTAATCTCTGTTTGGTTTCATTCTGACAATCAAGCCTCGTGGCTTGAAAAATCAGTGTTAAGAGTCATTATCCTAAAAATAATCTTTATTTGTATTACATGACGAGTAAAATATACCAGTGATCTCTTTTATCAGCTTTTCAGAGGAGCTTTGGGGTAGAGATGATGTTTGTTTCGTCAACTGAAATATGATGTCCCTTAAAATAACAAGAAACCAGAAGTTTTATTGAGCAACTTAAAAATGCTAATTTTCCCAAAATGTGTAAATAACAAAATTATTTTGAACACTGAAAGAGCTTCCTACTGCAGAAGAGCTTTCCTAATCTGCCATCATATTATCTTATTCTCGATCGGAGAATTGTGGCAGGTTTTTTTTTAAATGATTGTTAATTTTTACTTTCTTGAAATCAAAATGGATAAACTAAGTTTCGATAGGCTGAGTTTTGACAACAATTAAAGGTTTGTTTCTTTTCGCCCTCTCGATATGGTGAATTGAAAAATATTTTAGTTTCCTCTAACAGTTAATAATATGAGCCCATTCAGAGCCAGCTCTTCAGCGCTTGACGTCCTGCTTTGCGGAAACTGCCAAAATGTTTGGCCTGGAAGTCAGCCTGAAGAAAACTGAGGTCCTCCATCAGCCAGTTCCCCACCATGTCCACCAGCCCCCCCACATCTCCATCGGGCACACAAAACTCAAAACGGAAAACCAGTTTACCTATCTCGGCTGCACCATTTCATCAGATGCAAGGATCGACAATGAGATAGACAACAGACTCGCCAAGGCAAATAGCGTCTTTGGAAGACTACACAAAAGAGTCTGGAAAAACAACCAACTGAAAAACCTCACAAAGATAAGCGCATACAGAGCCGTTGTCATACCCACACTCCTGTTCGGCTCCGAATCATGGATCCTCTACCGGCATCACCTACGGATCCTAGAACGCTTCCACCAGCGTTGTCTCCGCTCCATCCTCAACATCCATTGGAGCGCTTTCATTCCTAACGTCGAAGTACTCGAGATGGCAGAGGTCGACAGCATCGAGTCCACGCTGCTGAAGATCCAGCTGCGCTGGGTGGGTCACGTCTCCAGAATGGAGGACCATCGCCTTCCCAAGATCGTGTTATATGGTGAGCTCTCCACTGGCCACCGTGACAGAGGTGCACCAAAGAAAAGGTACAAGGACTGCCTCAAGAAATCTCTTGGTGCCTGCCACATTGACCACCGCCAGTGGGCTGATATCGCCTCAAACCGTGCATCTTGGCGCCTCACAGTTTGGCGGGCAGCAACCTCCTTTGAAGAAGACCGCAGAGCCCACCTCACTGACAAAAGGCAAAGGAGGAAAAACCCAACACCCAACCCCAACCAACCAATTTTCCCCTGCAGCCACTGCAACCGTGTCTGCCTGTCCCGCTTCGGACTTGTCAGCCACAAACGAGCCTGCAGCTGACGTGGACTTTTACCCCCTCCATAAATCTTCGTCCGCGAAGCCAAGCCAAAGAAAAAGAATCTCAATGGATATTATGCAAGAAAATGGTTTGTCCCCTTTGAATACAGAAGAAAACATTCAAAGCTGATGAGAACATGAAAAACATTCATATCTCATTGAACATTATGTAAGATTCCGCAGAGCCCACCTCACTGACAAAAGACAAAGGAGGAAAAACCCAACACCCAACCCCATCCAACCAATTTTCCCCTGCAACCGCTGCAACCGTGCCTGCCTGTCCCGCATCGGACTTGTCAGCCACAAACGAGCCTGCAGCTGATGTGGACATTTACCCCCTCTGTAAATCTTCATCCGCGAAGCCAAGCCAAGTCAGCATGTAAGATTTTATAGATAGAGACACACCCTGAAGTATAGCAGAATACAGTGTATATCATGGAGAATTCTGTTTTAAGAAACTTGGTTGAATAGAGATTTTGTTTAAAAAAAATCTTTATTCTTTTGGCTTCCAAACATTTAATAAAACAAAGGGGAATAATTTATAGTAACCTAATTGTGCCTAAAGGGTAAACAGTGATTACAGAAGTGATAACCCTTAAGAGATTCATGCATGCTTCAGAGGATAAGCTATTCAGTTGTAGCCAGTGGGCTTTGTAGAAGGAAATGTGCAGTTACCACTGTACAATTTATGCAGATGAATTTGTAAGTATGGTCATGAGCCTATTTTAAGTTGGTAGAAGAAATGTAGTATATTTGTAATCATGGAACCTGTTTGAAACACGTATCAACAGTGAAGTCAAGCTGGAAGAATAATTAAAGATCAGAATTTTGGGGGACATGTACTTGGTTTCCTTTTGTAGCTGAGACACAAACATCAGGCTGATTAGAGTGAACTGAATGAGGTAGATCTGAGCAGTGAAAACGTAAAACAATTTTGCTTTGGCCACAAGCTGACAAGGTCAATCTCCAGAATGTTTACTTGGTTGTGATCATAGAACATTACAGCACAGAAACAGGGCTTTTGGCCCATAGAGTCTGTGCCAAATTATAATTATTATTATCCCATTGATCTGCACCCGGACCATAGCCTTGCATACCTCTCCCATCCATGTACCCATCCAAATTTTTCTTAAATATCAAAATTGACCCCACCTTTACTACTTCAGCTGGCAGTTTGTTCCACACTCCCACCACTCTCTTCCTGAAGAAGTTTCCCATGACATTTCACCTTTCACCCTTAACCTATGGCCTCTAGCGCTTGTCTCATTTAACCTCAATGGAAAGCATACTTACATTTACTCTATCTATACCCATCATAATTTTGTATTCCTCTATTAAATCTCCCCTCATTCTTCTGCACTCCAGCGAATAAAGATTTATTATGACATCTTAAAAAATAAAGCAAATGTTAATTTTGTGGACAAAGTATACTGTTACAGAGTCCAGAGGATCCCAAAACCCAGCAGGAATAGATATGCACCACAACACAGGGTTACTTAAACAAAAGTAGTTTTTAATTATAATTGAACAAGAAAACAGAATTAAACTTTAACTTATTACTTAACCTACTTACTTAATCGACCTAACCTACTTAATCCCCCCTCTAATACTAAGCGCAGATGTGTGTAATGTATATTTAAGATTAGAAAAGTTATTTGCATCACAGTCCAATCTCACTGGTTGTAGGCAATTCTTGTACTCTGCTCAGAAGTTAGCATTAACAAAGTTCACCAGACTTTGGAGTTTAACAGGCAAACGATTACCATTCAGGAGGAGGGTTCTTGCTGGTTTTCAGAGACAGATTCCTTTTCTAGGACATCCACAATTGATTCCTTCTCAATCAGTCTTGCTGACGAAACTTGCCCTCTTCAGGGATCTCCAGATGATCCTCTTTCTTTCAGGTCACCTTTCAGACCACTAGCCTTCTCCTTCGATCAGGCAGCCTTCCAACGTTTTCCAGCTTTGTCCTTCTGGAACTGATTTTTGTGTCTCTCCTCTCTGTTTCATACCTTCCCTCTCTGAGAGCAAAACTGTTCTATCTCTGCCTGCAAAGATCACATGCTCTCCCACGCAAGCTGCTGGATGTTGCTACTTTGTTGCCTCTTGCAAAAAGCATTCTGCAAAAGTCCTGCAAATATTCTGTGTTTTAAAATGAGTGTGTGCAAGCTGCTCTAACAATTCCTCCCAAACCACCTCTAGATACTCTGTCATAATACAAAATACACTATACACTTAGAGAGATTTGGTTGTAAATAATCTTATCTGACCCAAGAACTCTCTCTCCTTTCAAATTAACACCTGCAATAGTTGATATTGTGATTATGAAATTGACATTTCAGAATTTAAAAAGCCCCTTCAGGCTCTCTTCCATTACTTGCCCTTTGGAACCCTGAAATGATATCAGGAAGTAGAAAGACCACTGACTAGCTAATGGGAAAACTTGCCCAGAGTTCTGATGTTCAATCTTGTAACAATATTTTCATTTTATCAGTCTTTACTTTCCTATGTGTTATTGAATTTGAGCTATTTATTAAAAGTATTTCTACCCTTGGCTCAGATTTCTTAAATTGTTGCCCAAAGGATCAATGCCGAAGATTCAATTGGATATACATAGAATGAATAATCTGTTCAGTTTTGAAGTAAATTATTTAGAACAATACAGAAAGGAATAAAGATATCAGCCAACAAGTCATTTGGCAGTAATGTATGTGTTCAATAACTGTGCATGGTTGCGGTGAGCCTTTAAATTTCTGTCTTTATATATTAGAATCTTGTTATTAAGGTGGCCTGTTTTATTGCAGGAATAGGAAAGTACGAAGTAGAACTGAACAAAAACTAAGAACAATGATTTTATGAAGCATCTCATGTGTTTGTGCATGGGTGGATAATTAGAATTAGTCCTGCTAGGAAGCTGTAGTCAATTCTTTTTCAAAATTTTGCACAGATGTATAGATTTGTCAGAGAGGGACCACACTATATAGGAAATTTCTATTTTTTATACATTTAATGGTATAGAAACTATGTAGCAGCCATAATAACTTGGATTTATGTAATAGTTTTAACAAAGAGAACATAAGGGCAATGGAATCAGACAAAACACTGTATCCAGGCTCATCAGAGGTTTACTAATTGCTTGGTCACAGTTGTAGGCTTTAAATAGCACTTTAAAGGAGGCGATGGGGAAATTGAAGGATCGAGAGAAGGAAAAGTTTCGGTCGAGATTGGGTCACCCTCATTATTGTGTCCTTTCAATGGCAAACGGCTGTTTTGTTTAATTTTTAAATCACAGCAGGCATGGGGGTAAAATTGTGTCGATTAAATTCTGTTCTCTGTGTGGGGGATATAAAAACAAGCACTTATCAGAACATATTCTCATCTACAGATACAAATAACACAGTTGACATGATAGACTGAGTATTACGCAGTACAGTATATCACATTACATGATGGTATTAGTGCCTGACTGAACATGTCACGATACATTGACACGGTGTAAACAATTGCAACAGATCAAGGTAGTCCAGGAGATGGACAGGATGCAGCACAAGTCAACAGGCTGGATTTAATAAAGTATTTGGTTAAATCTTTTGATTGATAATCTTGTTTCCGTTCCCTGTAAATTACAAAAGAATAAATATACCAACATACTGAGAAAAGTGTAAATGTTTTTGTATTCAAATAAAGGATTTTAAAACCACTCTTTCAGCAGTTTTCACTCTAAGAAATATACATTTCAGATCCAGATTACAATGAACATATTGCAACTTGAGAAATACATTAAGAGATTCATTTTCTATGTGGTCCAAAATGCCACTTTGGATAACTGATTCTAATTAGCATGACTATGCGAATAACTTAGGATTGAAATATTCATTAATATGCTGTTCTTGATCACTGTACTTCATAAAAGACCCCCTAAGCATTACATGGACTTTGTTAAGACATTCTCTATAGTCCCATAATCAGTTACAGATAAACAAAAACTCCTTGTTAATTAAAATGCTTATTATTGACAGCTGGCATATTTTGAATCTGACGACCTGAAATGCATATATAAAATTTGATGAAATTAAAATGATTTTTGTTAATTTTGACACGTAGGTACTGAAGAGATTTAGCTTTAACCTTGTGAAGATTTTTTTTATTGAATGCCTTTCTCCTTTGTCAAACATCACTGCGTAGGGCAATTGTGCTGTACAATGGTTGCCTCCTTCTCGGCACACAACATGACAGCAATGTCATCATTCTTTCCCTCAGTGAACATAATTACCTCACATATGGAAACCTGTGATAGCCTAAAGGCACTGAGAAGAAAAGAGAACTGCACAATCTGTCCACCACCAGGCTGACTCCACAGGCAAAGATGACTTGAAGAGCGCTGGCTGGATTTCTTATTGGGAAAGAATTACAGGTCAGCTAGCCCTTGTTGCTGGGGCTACACTTAAGTAAATATCATCATATTAATAGATTCTGGATAATTGTACAAATAAATGCTCACAGAAAGTGGTCGACCTTAATTTCCTATAGGACGGACCTTCATGCAGCCCTCAAAAGAAGATTTATTTTTGAAATGTTATCACTATGCAACTACAATCCTAGCAACCAAACGCAGTTATATTTGTCAAATATTTGCAGCTCTGAAGCCACTTCGTAATCAATGGTTTCTTCGCTCCTTTTGTACAAAGGATAGTAATGAAAACCGTATGCTTTTTTTTCAAGGGTTTTATGTAGATTAAATTCACTTTTGATTGCCTATATTTCAGCCCATCTGCCCATAAAAGTTAGCGATATTGTCATCTAACATTGTAATGCTGGATGACAAGCAAGTTTCACTTCTCTATCTTTGATTTCACACCCAAAATCACCCAAAATCAGTTCATTTTTTTTTGTTGAAACTAATTTATCTTAGTTTTAACATATCAAGATAAAATTAAAGAATCTGAGAAAAAAAAGCCAGTGAGAATGTGGGATTGTTTTCGAACATAAGAACATAAGAAATAGGAGCAGGAGTCGGCCATCCGGCCCGTCAAGCCTGCTCCGCCATTCGACGAGATCATGGCTGATCTGATGAGAGGCTCATCTCCACCCACATGCCACTGTTAAACCAGCATCTTGAGTAGAATCTGTGAGGAATTAAGCAGATCTCCGACTATATGCAGGTGAAGTAAAAGACCATTACCTTGAACGAGCTTCACAGAAAAGGAGTTAATCAGCCAAAACAAAAAAAAAATCGTTATATTATTTCATTTCAATTATGGTTCATCTTTGCATACATTTTGTAAACTCCATAAAGTTTAAAGCCATGTTATAATGGCTTTCTTTGTTTCTACATCAGTAGAAAAAGAGTCTTGGGTGTTTTGGTTTAAACTGGCTTCTGTCCACATGTATCCTGGAGGAGGAGACAAGACTGGTTAGAAAGGTAAAAAGAACACAATGCTGGAGAAATTCGACAGGTCAAACAGAGTACTATGTACAGCAAAGATAAAGATACATAGCCCACGTTTTGAGCTTGATCCCTTTATCAAGGTATGGAATATTTAATTTGCTATATAAGTATACTGAACTTGCTGAGTTTCTCCAGCATTAAGCTTTTATTTCATGGATGTCTGGAGACTTTTGTATTTTTCTCCTAGTTGGAATGGTTGCGGGATCTCGCTATTCATTAGGTTTCTCTGTATTTTCCTTTCAATTGATATGTTCTTTGTCGTGCTAGAGGAAAATAGTTTCTAAAGGAACAAAATCTGACATTTCTGAAGATACAGGAGGCTGCAGATGCTGGAATCTGGAGCAATAAAGCCAAACCACTGGAGGAACTCGGTGGGACAGACACCATCTATGGAGGCAAAGGGACACATGATATTTTGGGTGAAGGCCTTGCATTGGGACTGAGGGGAAGATTACCAATATAAAGTGGTGAGGCAGGGGCAGGCAGGTGATAGATGGAACCAGGTGAGAAAGGGGATGTGGAACAAGGTGGGGGGAAGGGAAGGAGGAGGTGGAGATAAAGACTGGAAGGTGATATGTGTCGACAAAGGGGTCTGAAGATGTGGGAAGATGATAAGGAAGGATAAGTGAAACCAGATGAGGAAGATACAACCGGTAGGGAGGAGGGAGGATAAATGTTTGAGCAATAGGCAGATGGGTCAAGGTAAGGGAAGGGAGAAATTGGATGGAGTAGATGGTAAGAAGGGAGCACATGGAGTGTGGTTTTTGAAAAAAAAAATCAGCATTTATATCATGGGGCTATTGATTACCCAGATGGAATATGAGATATTCTTCTTCACATTTGTATTTGGCCTTACTTGGCAATGGAAAAGGTTGGGTACAGACAAGTGGGAATGAGAAGTGGAGAGTGTTGAGATGGCTTGCAACCAGGAGATCAAGCTGGCCATTCCAGAGCATAGGTGTTCTCAAAGTGCATGCCTAGTCTATAGCTGGTCTTACCAATGTCGATGCAGGCCATGTCAAGAGCACCGAATGCAGGAGATGAGGTAACACAAGGTGCATGTAAATCTCTGCCTTATTTAGAAGGAGTTTTTAGGTGGGGTAGGTGGTGTGGACACAAGTTTTGTACCTTCTATGGTTGCAGTGGGATGGGCCAGGGGATGGTGAGGGTTGAATGGGATGAATGAAGCAGTGAGTCATGAAGAGAGAGGTTCTTGATGGAAGGATGGTACATGTGACTGGTGGTGGGATCTTGATGGAGCTAGCAGAAGTGATGAAGGATGATGCATTGGATGCAAAGGCTGTTGGGGTGAAAGGTGATGTTTCTGGTGCCTTATTAATTCCAAGCATTGCCCATGCATTATTTTCCCATACCATGATCATATTTTGTGATGCACCTTGCATCACTCAGATCAAGAGAATTGCTAATCCCATCGAGCAGCAACAAATACCTTTATTCAGTACAGAGAGATTAAGGCAATGTCTTAGGAAAGCAGCCTCTATCCTCAAGGACCCCCCCATCACCCAGGCCTCTATCCTCAACAACCCCCATCACCTAGGCCATGCTCTCTTCATTCCGCTATCATCAGGAAAAAGGTACAGGAACCTGAAGACAAACACCTATCGGCATAAGGTCAGCTTCCTCCACTCTGCCATCAGACTTCTGAATGAACAATGAACCATAGACACTATCACTCTTGCACCTATTTTCTTTAACTGTTTATTTATTTTTGAAAAGTAGTACATAGCAATGGTTGCACTGTAATGCTACCACAAATCAACAAATTTTGTGGCATTTTTGTGACAAAAAATTCTGATTCTGATCTTGTATTGCATCTTAGAGGATCTGAGAAGCAAGATAATCAGGCGATTTGAGTAAGGCAACTGAAGCGTTCATCAAAGAGAATGGTTGTGTTTTGTAGAATGAAGGAACAGGGGTTATCGGTTGTAACAGAGCAAGCACTGGTGAGGTTAAAATAAGAACAAGAAATATTGGAAACACTCAATTTAGGAAATTCTTTGGAATTAATGGTTTTTCACTGGCTAGTCCAATTATAGATAACCATCTTGTTCAACCGTCTTTGTTGGACTCAGGTTTCAAGGAATGGCATAGAATAGGTATACAAAGTATGGTGATATAACCACTACACTGGCCGCACTCCTGCCGGCCTACTGCAGGGGGCAACCACTGTACCTACAAGTAGGCAACCTGGGAGGTTGGCCCCACCATGTCGGCTGTCAATCACTGGCCCATATAAAGACTCGAGCTGGCCCCTTCCTAAATCAGTCGGGCACGTGGAACCAGAGGCTACACAGACCGGGTTGAAGCTTGAAGCTGATTAAAGTCTGTAGTACAGTCTTTTCAACTTTTGTGTGTTTATTGCACCACAATTTAATCATCTTAAAATTTTGAGGACCGTGGAGAGATTCCTCACCCTTGAGAGGCTGGACACAGACCCTCAGCACTCGGACGCTCCAGCATACTTTGAGATCTGGAATCAGGTGATTGAGGTGATCATTCACACTCAAGCAGAAGTTATCATTACGAAGCAGTAAAGAAGCTGGGCCTCCGTGCTTTCCAGGCCATCAGAGACTGCACAAACTTTGAACCTGCAATGGTCACACTGGAAGGTATGTACCGGCCCCCGACAAATATACTCTATGCCCAGTACCTACTCAGCACCAGAGTACAGCAGCCAGGAGAGACGACCGACGCTTCCCTGGGGACTCAGCTAGAGCTAGCATGCCCATGCACAATTGCAGCTGGCATGTCTGCTGGGAAAGTGGAGTGAGTCATCGGAGATGCATGCATACAAGGGCTGTGGTCAACAGCAAAACGTCAGAGACTGTTGGAAGAGAACAATGCCTCCCTCGACAGGAGCATGGAAGTGGTCCATGCCCTCAAAGCTGCAGCTCACCATGTGGAGGTCTTCGATGCTCGCCTCCCCCACTCACCGGCCTGGCCGACGCCAATGACAGCAGCAGACACTGAAGGGCCCCACAAGGAAGAGACGATCGTCACCGCTGTAAGTAGTGTGGGTCCTGCTGTGGGTCAAACAGGCGCTCCCACAAGAACTGCCCTGCAAGGAAATCACACTGCTTCCAAAGCAGGAAGAAAGGCCACTATGCTAAAGTGTGCATTTTCAAACCCACCGAGAGTGCTGTGGCCCTCCGCGACCAGCCGGGAACGCCTCCCAACCCTCTGGGCCCCTCCAGATGCGAGTGCTGGGTGATGCCATTGCCTTGCCCATTTGTTCCAACTGTACTGACATCACTGCTGGCTCAGCAGTCGAACCACGCTGCCTCCTTGTGATCACCATGAGCGTCACCATCTTTCGTCACCCAACTTCTGCCTGGGCTGTTAGGCCGAGCCAACACCATGTGCATCCCCTGGGCAATGCCATCATGGGCCAGCCAACCCCCAGATGCACCGACCCGAGCCACACCGGCACGTCGATCAGACATTGTGGTCAACTCGTGAGCTTATGGAGCCGCGCACTCGTCGCACCCCATGCTTCAAGGCCACCCACTAGCTGCTGCTCACCAGAACTGTCAGGGAGCAGTGACTCAGACCTCGAGGTGGTCCTAGCATCCACCACGCTGATAGAGGACATTGCTGACAGACTTGGGTGCTTAATGATGGACATCGCTATCAACGGGTAGGTAACAAAATATCTGGTTGATAGCAGTAGTAATGAAAGCTTTATTCACCCGAATGTTGTCTGGATAATTAAACTCAGGGTGCACCCAGCACACTTCTCATCACTTTTATGTCTCAGAAACACTAAATCTTGGCACAAGGGTGCTGGTCAGTGAATTTGACAGTCGGGGGGGGGGGGGGGGGGGTTGCGGGGAAGACATACCGAGGGTTCCGGCTACTGATCATGTCCAGGCTGCTCTGTGCCCCATTTATCTTGGGTCTAGACTTCCAGTGTCACCACCACAGCCTCACTCTTGCCTTCAGTGGCCCATTCTCCCCACTCATCGTCCACAACACAAAGTCCAGCGACCATTCCAAATTCACCTTCGGGTATCCCCGCCATCCCTTTTCAATTACCTAACACCGGTCTGCAAACCAATAGCGGTCAAAAACAGGTGCACCTGTGTAGCCGACAGGGTCTTTATCAAGGCCGAGGTGAAATGACTCCTGATGGAGGGAGTTATAGAACCCAGCAATAGCCGCTGGAGAGCCCAGGCCCTAGTAGAAAAGTTGGCAGCAAACTGAGTATGTTCATCAATTATAGCCACTGCATCAACCGATACACCCAGCTGGACACCTACTCACTGCCCCGCATTGCTGACATGGTCAATGAGATAGCCCAGTACTGGGTCTTCTCCATTATTGTCCTGAAGTCAGCCTACCAACAGCTCCCCATTCATGGCCGGGATAAACCTTAAACCGCCTTTGAGGCAGACAGACGACTCTGCCAGTTCCGTTGGGTCCTGTTTGGGGTCACAAACTGAGTCTCCGTTTTCCAGCGGGAGATGGACCGCATGGTAGACTGGCACAAACTAAAAGCAACCTTCCTGTACCTGGACAATGTCAACACCTGCGGCCACGACAACAGGACCACGATGCCAACCTGGAGAGATTTCTCCAGATGGCAGAGGCATTGAACCTCACCTATAACAAGGAAAAGTGTGTGTTCAGCACCACCTGCCTCGCAAACCTGGTTGCATCGTGGAACATGGTGTCATCGGTCCCTACACATGTGTCCTTTATTGAAACTGCCCCTCCCTAATACGCTCAGGGTCCTCTGCAGATGCCTAGTTCTCCGCTTCTCCAACTTGGTCTGCCCACTGAACCAGGCCCACTTTCCTCTCCCTGCAAAGGTGCAAGCGACCTTCACCTGTATCAGATAAGACATCGCTGTTGCCACGATGTATCATGTGCCTGTACCACTTCATTAAGTCCCGGAACCTCCTCTTCACTGTCCAAGAAGTCCAGACCATGACCGAGTCCTGCAGGGTCTGTGCAGAGTGTAAACCCTGTTTCTTCCACGTGGTGAAGGCCACTTGGCCCTTCTAGCTTCTCAGTATCGGTTTCAAGGGTCTTCTGCCTTCCATGAATAAGAACATCTATTTTCTCTTGGTTGTGGATGAATACTCCCGTTTTCAATTAGACATCTCTTACCGTGACACTTCCACCACCTGTTATCAAGGCACTGTTGTAGATCTTCACCATGTTCCGATACCTAGTGTTCATCCTCAGTGACCGGAGGTCCAGTTTCATTAATGAGAAGCAGCACCGGTACCTAGCAGTGCAAGGCATCGCATCTAGTCACACGACTAGCTATAACCCCAGGGGCAACAGCCAGGTTGAAGGCAAAAATTAGATAATCTGGAAGGCAGTCCTCCTGGTCTTGAGCTGAAAGGATGGTCCATCAAATATTGGGAAGAGACCCTCCCTGAGGTGCTTCACGACATACGTGCTTGGCTACCAATCAGACCCATCACGAACATCTTTTCTCCTTTCCCAGGATATTGGCAACTGGTGTCTCCCTGTCAAGGAGGCTGACGACTCCAGGACTGATGCTCCTCTGTAAACACGCAAGGACCCACAAGTCTGACCCCCTGGTCGAGCAGATGCACCTCCTCCATGCAAACTCAAACTACGCCTACATCAGGTACCCCAATGAACAGGAGGACACTGTCTCAACCAGGGATCTGGCACCAGCAGGGACCTATCCCCCACACCCTGGCCATTCCTGGCCCATACAGGACCCCCCTGGGGATGATGCCTACCTGCTGCCTCTGCACATGACCCCACCCCCCGCAGACCCAACCTGCACCTAGACCCTCACTCCGTCAGGCACCACCCCACTTGTGCCACTGACTGCCCTGACCGACCTGGACACGTCTGACCTTCAAGCAGCCCTGCCCCACCAACCATTGACCAGGAGCCTGCCCTGTGATGGTCCCAGTGACAAAGGAGACCACTGGCCCACTTGAACTTGTAAATATTGTAAATACCCTAGAACACTTCCCCCAGGGACTGATTTTAAGAAGGTGGTGAATGTGGTGATACAACCACTACTATAGCTGAACTCCTATTGGCCTACTGCAGGGGGCAACCACTGTACATGTAGGTAGGCAACCTGGGAGGCTGGCCCCACCATGCCAGCTGTCAATCACTGGCCCATATAAAGACTCGAGCGAGTTCCTTCCTAAATCATTTGGGCACATAGAACCAGAGGCTACACAGACCTGGTGTTCACCTTGGTGTTCAACTTGAAGCTGATTAAAGCCTGTAGTACATTTTTCTTGAGTTTTGTGTTTGTTTGTTGCACTACAGATCACCACACAAAGTTTTAATGATTTTTTAAATTCAAGATAATGTTTCCTCTTTCGAACAATTATCAGTTAAATTTAATCTTTCCAATATACATTTTTTTAGATATTTACAAATTTTGTTCAGCCTAAGCTTTTGGATTTTCTATGAATTTCCAACACTAATATTCTTCATCTGTGTTTGTAATTTATGGGTTTATTTTCATAGTGGATTTACATCATGTATTTATAATAATTGATGTAAATCCAAATTCAGTTCCCTTGGCTGGGATCACAAGTGATTGGTAACGAGATTTGAACATAACATTTTCAGATGAAGATTTGTACTCTACTCTCAGCTTGATTATTGATTCCTCATTTTCTGCAAGACACTGCTTATTACAAGCTAAGGTGGTGCACAGAACAGGGGATTGCCAATGTACCTGTGGAGTCCAATGCCATCTACAAATTTGTAGATGACACCACAGTTGTCAGCGGAATCACAAATGGCAATGAAAAAGTGTACAGGAGGGAGACTGATCAGCTCGTTGAATGGTGTTACGAGAACAAACCTGCACCCAACATCAACAAAACCAAGGAGGTGATCGTGGACTTCAGAAAGAAGTCAGGGAAACATGACCAAGTCCTCATCGAGGGCTCAGTAGTGGAGAGGGTCAAGAACTTCAAATTCCTGTCCTGGAGTCTCCACATTGATGCAATCACAAAGGCTTGCCAGCACCACTTTGTGAGGTGTCTGAGGTGGTTAGATATGTCACCGAAGACTCTCAAACTTCTACAGGTGTACGTGGAGAGCATTCTGGCTGATTGCATCAGTGCCTGGTATGGAGGCACCAACTGTCACGACAAGAATAAACTCTAGAGGGTTGTTAACATGGCCTGCGACATCACAGGCACCAGACTTCACACCATCGAGAACATCTATATGAGGCAGTGTCTTAAAAAAGCAGCCTCTGTCCTCAAAGACCCCACCGCCCAGGCCTTACCCTCTTCACTCTGCTACTATCGGGGAAAAGGTACAGGAGCCTAAAGATGAGCACTCAACGGTACAAGGTCAGCTTCTTCCTCGCTGCCCTCAGATTCCTGAATAATCACTGAACCAAAGACAAGGCCTTAGTTTTTGTGGACTGTTATTGTTAATATTATTTTATTTTTTTATAGCAATGATGTAAGTTGGTGATGATATGAATGTTTGCCCCAGACGCTGCCACAAAACACCAAATTTCATGGTTTGTTCATGACAATGAATCCTGATTCTGAGATGATTCATCCCCTATTCATACACAGTGATTATATAATTTAATGTTCTATTTGAGTTTAGAGAAAATTAGATATAATAATAAAAATATAAAGTTTCAATTTATGAAATTGTGGGGCCCATTCTTAGAATTTTTTTTATAATTGGAAGAATTAACAATTACTTTATGTTCCGGTGGTTCATTGCCTGTTCTCCTGGGGATGCCAGTGATTCCACATTATTGTTTTTTAAAATTAATTTAAAGGTAACCTTGATTAGAGGAAGGTGTTAGATTAAATTTAGTTTTAATTTTTAGATTTTTAAAATTTTTATTTCCTTGCTTTATTCAAATTATTTCAATAAACGGGTTTAACATGGTTGCACAGCTCATTTCAATTAGTTTTCGAGGTGCTATTAGCAATTAGTGATGCAGTTTTATCTTCTTTTATTTCTCATTGGCCTTTTTTATGTGTGCTTACTTGTGTACAAATGAATTATTATGTAATTGTTAATTCTGTATTCATATTTATATATTAAACTCAATAAAGTATTTTAATAAGGAAAGGAACCACTCAGCTGGTCAGGCAGAATGTAAAGAAAGGGTCACAGAATGAATGTTTTAGGTCCAAGACCTTCATCAGAACTGGGAGAGAGGGAATTTCTCTTTAAGATGCAAATGGGGAGGAAGGGAGAGGACAAGTGAATATCTCTGACAGAGCAAGCCCAAGGTTGGCAGAAGGACAGGTTGTAGAGTTCATCCTCAACCAGCATTCCCCCATCGGCAGGTCACATCTGCCGAGAAAACTATAAATTGATATGAATTGATCGAGTAAACCTTAAAATATGTTATAGGGTCATATAGCATGGAAACAAGTCCTTTGGCCCAGGGTGTCTGTGCCAAACATTAACTGCCCATTTATACTTCTTTTCTCTCGCATTGTAATCAATGACCCACCTAAATAGTAAAACCAATTTACATTGGCTTATTAATCTACCAATCATCCTGCTTTTTTGCATTTGAGAGGAATCTGTAGCGTTCAGGTGAAATCCATGGGCTCACCCAGAGAATGTACATTCTCCACACAGACCATAGTAGGGGTTAAAACAAATGACCCTGGAGCTGTGGATATGTAGCAACAACTGCCGAGTGTTAGATTTTAATTCACGCAAAAAAAAATCACTTTTCAATTAATGCCCAGGTGTTTTTGAATGCTTATGAATATTAATAGCTGGTGAAACGTAGGCATGTACATCAATGGTTTTCAAAGCCTTTTTATGCGTGCATCTGGCCATTCGTGCCAGGAGAGCCCCTTTGTTGTACTATGCAATGTTGGGAAATGCAAATATGCTGTGAACCAGTCTCTCAGCACAAGAACCTGCCCAGGACTACCATGGAAGTAATAGCATGGCTCGGCAGCCAACAGCCAGGGATCAGTAGAAGACCTGGGCCATTGAAGCAGAGACTTGAGGTAATGGTGCAATTCAAAGATAGTGTGAACAATACTTAAAACATTTGATATTGTTGTGATCAACCCAAGTGGGGGGAGAGAAAAGACCTAGACTCACATCTCTTACCTTTTGTAGGATCCTTTTTGGAGTATTGCATTTGCTTCAAAGATAACTAATCTTCAGAACCTGATAGAATCCTCAATTCACGTGGTCAGCAATATTCTGTTACTTTTCACATCATTTCATGGTCAAGGTTTCCTTTGTGCAGATAAAAATTGGAGCAGAACTGAAAGTTCCTTTACAGATCAATAGTGCTCAGTGTCATCTAGAATATTTTAAAATGAACTTATGGTGTTCTAATTGTGTTCAGATAATTCACCCATTGACCAATGAAATAACATTCCAGGTTATTATTCCTTGACACTGGACATTCCAGAAAAAAGGTGGGTGAGAGAGGAGAAAACAAAATAGAAGATTTTGTTCTAACTTTGAAATACATTTATAAAAGTTACAGGGCTATTTGAACCTTAAGTTTCATGACTTGTTTGGGGCCCATAACATTAGAAGATAAATTAATCCATTTGAATGGCTTCCTAAAAGCTACACATTATGAGCAGTAATGCCATGCTACTAAATAGCTTTTAATTCTGTAAATATACAGGACAAAAGGAGACTGTCTCCTGAAACAAATGCTGATGTTAGCTCTTTTAATGGAGCTATCCATTTAACACCATTTCCATGCCCGTTCAAAGAATACAGGAAAATAGAACCTGTAAAGGATCATTCAACACCTCTTGTCTGTTCTATTATTCTGAGCCTTAGCACTAGCTACCTTGCCCATATGCCATGATTTGAGTTACATCCTAACCTTATTAATCCTCCCAAAATGCATCGCCTCTCACTAAATTCTATCTGACATTCCTCTGCCCATTGACCAATTCATCAATGTTTCCTGTAGGCTATGATTAATCTTCAAGCTATCAATAATGTCACCAATTTTCTTGTCGTCTCCAAACTTACTGATTACTGCTCCAGCATTCACTCCTAGACTGTTAATGTATGTAACAAGCAGCAAGGTTCCTAGCAGTTATCTATGCTATATGGCACTAAGTGAGGTCTCATTGCAAAAGCAACCTCTAACCATCCCTTTCTGCCCACTATTACCAAGTATTTTTGATCCATTTTGTAAAATTGCCCTGGATCCTATGGACTGTTACTACTTGGATTAATCTACTATGAGGAACCTTGGCAAAGGCCTTCACTAAGTCCTTACCAAAGTCTATGTAAAATGTGTGGTATATTATTCTCATTGACATACTGAGTTATCTTTTTGAGAATTGGTCAGTCTGGATGTCCCCTTAACAAAGGAGATTGGTTAATTATCTGTAATTGGTTAATTATCTGTAATTAAACACTGTTTATCCAAGAGCAGATTAATCCTGACCAAGGTACTCTTCCCCCACAATTTCCCTACCATTAACTCTAACTTAAACATTGCTTCCAATCCACCAATGCGGTTGCCTTTCCATAATGACTTAGCAAGCTGCGTAGTTCATGGGGAAGTTAGGAATGGACAGTAAACATGGGATGATCTAAAGGAATAGAGCTCGTGGTTCTAGGGACCAGCAGCAAAGATTTTAAATAAAAACCAGAAGGTAAATATTATAGAGAAGTGCAGCACAGAATGGACTCTCTGACCTCCCCCCCACCCTTGCCCATACAAACCCCTTTGACCATCTACACCAATCCCATATGCCCACAAAAGATATGTCTCCTACAGTGCCTTGGCTGTCTAACTGCCTGTCAAAATGTATCTTAAACACAGTAAAAACACAATGCCGGAGAAACTCGGCAGGTCAAATTTAATAGTTCATATAGCAAAGATAAAGATGCATAAATGACATTGGTAATGTATCTTCATCTTTGCTATACAAAATATACTGTTTAACCTGCTGAGTTTCTCCAGCATTATGTTTTAACTTCAACCACGGTATCTACAGACTTTTGTTTTTTACTCTTGTCTCTTAAACATAGTGACTGTATCTGATTCATCCACCTCCTCCACCAGAGAGTTTAAGATATCAACCACTCTCTGTGTAGAAAATATTTCCCTCATATCCCCTTTAACACTCCTTCCTCTCATCTTAAATAGAACATTTCAGCACAGTTCAGGCCCTTCGGCCCTCACTGTTGTGCCAACCTATATATTCGTACAAAAAAATCTAATCCCTTCCTATCTCATAACCCTCTATTTTTTTTAATCTATGTGCTTGTGTAAGAGTCTCTTAAATGCCCCTAATGTGTCAGTGTCACCACCATCCCTGGCTGGTCATTCCAGGAACTTCTGTGTAATAAAATAAACTTGTCCCTGATAATGCCCTGAAACCTTCCTCCCTTTATTTTGTAGAGATGTTTGCTATTCCCACCTGGGAAAAAGGCTGTCCACCTTATCTATGGCTCTCAAAATCTTGTAGTCCTTTATTAAGCCTCCTCTCATCCTTCTTTACTCCAAAGAGAAAAGACACTGCTAATCATGCTTCATGACTTTTTTCCCAATCCAGACAACATCCTGGTAAATCTCCTCTGCACCCTCTCCATAGTTTCCCATCCTTTCTATAATGAGGTGACCAGAATTGAACATAATACTCTAAGTGTGGTCTCACCAGAGATTTGTAGAGTTACAACATGTCCTCTCAACTCTTGAACTTAATCCTCTAATAATTATGCCCAGCATCACACAGGCCTTCTTAACTGCATGACAACCTTAAGAGATATATGGATTTGCAACCCAACGTCCGTCTGTTCTCCACTGTGTTAAGTAACTGACCATTAACCCTGTACTTAGCCTTCTTGTTTGACCTTCCAAAATTATCTGGATTGAACTCCATCTGTCACTCTTCCACCCAACTCCACATCCTGTCTATATCCTTTTGTAAGCTACAACATCTTTCAGCATTATCCACAACTGTTCCAATCTTTGTATTATACACCCCCATTATTTCTGATACTACTTACAATAGGATAAAGACTAACTATTTAAGCCTATTATCTACCTCTACAAGTTCACCACAGAGCTTCCTCTTCTCCAACATTGATCACTTCTAGATTCGGAGTCCATGTGGTCCAATATTATATAAGCAATGGACAAAGCCAATCTTCTTTCTACATCAGCATTTCCATGCTCCACTCTACTTCTGCATTCTCCACATTGAAACAGTACCAAAAAATAACCCAAATATATAAGACCATAAGATACAGGAGCAGAAATAGGCTATTCAGCCCATCATGTCTGCTCTGCCATTCAATCATGTGTTGATCCTTTTCCAAAATCAGCCCCACTGTCTGATCTCCCCCATAATCTTTGATGCCCTGGCTAATCTCTGCCTTAAATACATCCATTGACCTGGCCTCCACAACCACCTGTGGTAACAAATTCCACAGACTTACTGCTCTCTGGCTGAAGAAATTCCAACAAATTTCTGTTCTAAGTGGGTGCCCTAACAAAATAAAATCGTGACATAATGTGTGTATCCACCTTGTACATCCTTCTCTCGTCTACTCTGGAATGCCTAGGAGGTGCTTCTCTGTGAGCTTGTTTGTAGGTGGCTAACAAAAAATGGGCCAAGATGACACTCAGACTTTACACTTTAAAATACTGGTCTGAGGGGCAGCAGAGAATGCCAGCTGCCTGAAGGCAGCTGCAAGGCTGTGAGCACGAAGGGCACTCTTCCATGAAAGCAAAGCAGAGGAGCCATCCTCTCAAGATAGGGCCTTAATATAAACTGTAGAAATCTACAGCACAGTACAGCCCCTTCGGCCCACAGCGCTGTGCCAATCAAATAACCTACTCTGACAACTGCCTAGAATTTCCATTCACACAACATTCCCAATCACATGACAATAAACTTGAACTTCTGTCCCTGTCTCAGGATTTTGAAATGTAAGTAGAAATGTGTGCTGTGAAATTCACATTGTGATCTAATGCCCACAACGTTTGGTAGAGACCAGCTAATAATTACTGTTCTTGGTTGACACCTAAACTACGTCCAGGAACTTTCACCTCTTCCTTTCAATAATATAATGGATTTTTTTTTTCACGTCCACCCAAAAAATGAGAGAGTTCCTTGGTTTTACATCTTATTTGAAAAACAGGGCCTCGGTCAGGACAGTATTCCCTTAGCAGTCCATGGTCAGGCTTAACAGTTTTGCACTCATGTCTTTAGAGGCAGACTTGAACCCAACATATTACAGTGTTCTCCATTAACACCCGCCACCCTTCTCCATCTTTGTCCCCTGCCTGCTTTCCTCTAGTTTTCTCTTGCTTTCTCTTTCTCCCCCTCTCTCTCTCTCTCACACACACCCTCTCTCTCCCCCCTTCCTTTCTCCCTCTCTCATCCCTTCCTTTCTCCCTCTCTCACCCCTTCCTTTCTCCCTCTCTTCCCCCTTCCTTTCTCCCTCTCTCCCTCTCTCACCCCTTCCTTTCTCCCTCTCTTCCCCCTTCCTTTCTCCCTCTCTCCCCCCTTCCTTTCTCCCTCTCTCCCCCTTCCTTTCTCCCTCTCTTCCCCCTTCCTTTCTCCCTCTCTCACCCCTTCCTTTCTCCCTCTCTTCCCCCTTCCTTTCTCCCTCTCTCCCCCTTCCTTTCTCCCTCTCTCACCTCTTCCTTTCTCCCTCTCTTCCCCCTTCCTTTCTCCCTCTCTCCCCCTTCCTTTCTCCCTCTCTCCCCCTTTCCTTTCTCCCTCTCTCCCCCTTCCTTTCTCCCTCTCTCCCCCCTTCCTTTCTCCCTCTCTCCCCCCTTCCTTTCTCCCTCTCTCCCCCCTTCCTTTCTCTCTCTTTCGCTCTCTTCCCCCCTTTTTCCTCTGTCTCCTTTTATAGAGCCAATATCAGTTTTCACCTTTCCTCTTAATATGTCCAATTAACACCTTTTGTTTGTTGGTCTGCACTCCTTCCCCTCCCATTCCTAGTCTTTATTCGCTCACTGGCCTATATTTTGCTTTTCCCTTAAATAAGGGTTCAGTCCCGAAACTTCGGTATGATGGGCTGAGTATGACCAGCTGAGTTCTTCCAGCATTTGCTGTGTGTTTTTGCTGTGACTGCAGGATATGCAGGCTTGCGTGTTTTACCTCCTATTGCAGCATTGCCCTTGTGAGTGTAATAATGATGAGAAGAAGGCTGGTGCAGGTGTGGCAGTAGAGGCAGGGAGCCTTAGCTCTCAGCGTGTAGGTCTTTATAGGTTTACTTCAACTGGTGTCACATTGCTGTGCAAAGTTTCTTTATTCAAGGTAATTATCTATTGGTGATGGGGCTTTCAGGAATATAAACCATTTTGGGCAGAAAGTATAGTTTGCAATAGAATTCTAGAAATAAATCAGTTGCAGTTCATTTTTTTCTGCTTATTACATCTTCAAATAAAATAATTGAAATCAGATCTTATTATTCATAATGATATTTGAACAGAGAATCAAATTGATTGAATATTCACATTTTCTGCTTGTTTTATATTAGCCTGAAACACAACAAACAGTGCAATGATCAATCTAGCTTATCGCTGAGCAATGGAGATGCTGTTATTTATTTTGCCGCACCTGGTCCTTTTTAATTAGCTTGTAAGCCTTAAGCTTTTTGTAATCTGTTTGGTACATTTAAGACTTGAAACAGTCTCTGAACGAAATAGCAGAGGCTTAATTCAGATGAAAATGAGGAGACTCCAAGGAGCAGAAGGATCAGGTGTCACATTGCTTTTAACATTGGTTGTTTTTGGGGCAGAAATCACAGCTCTTGAGCAGTTGGATTTTTATGTGTAAGGTGAATATCTCATTTCTTTTAGATCTATTGTCACTTGTTTGAATTGCTCACCGTCATTGAGCAACCAATTTCAAACTATGTAGCATGAATTTTTAAATGTAGCATTCATGCTTTTGACATTGCATGTGGAAGGTGGTGGTGGTGGTGGGGGGATGGTTCAGTGAGGGATGGGATTTGTGGATTGGCATGGTATTTGCAGCGTGTATTAGAAGGTGCACAAATGCAACATTTGAATTGTGATGTCTGAACTATAACAAAGTCAGTGTGACATTTGCAGGAACTGAGCCACAATGATATGCCATTTAATATAATAATGGTCAATCTCCTGTGGCATTATTCATAAGAAATCAAAACTGAGGGTGAACTGGGAGTAGAAGGCAAAGAGAATTGTACTGGAGCACGATTCACTGACTTTTCAATATCATACAATACAACAGCAGAATATAATTCAGCAATAACAAATTTATCTCTGTAAAGCTTAGCCGAGGAATTTATGTTGGAAAGTGTGCACAAAAATGAATATTAAAATATATTATCATTACATTTTCCATTGTATTCAACAACTGTCTTTTTAAAAAAAATATTTTTATCGATGTTTACATTAAGCACAATTGAACAGTACAGTTATATATTGTATTGTAAAAGTCAAGAGAAGAAGAATAAAAGAAAAAAAAACTTATAATTCAGAACTTATAGTTCTTCGAGGGGGTTACAAAAAAGGTTGATGATGGGAAAGCTGTGGATGTTGTCTATTTGGACTTTAGAAAAGCTTTTGACAAAGTTCCCCACAGGAGGTTAGGAAAAAAGGTGGAGGCATTAGGTATAAATAAGGAGGTAGTGAAATGGATTCAGCAGTGCTTGGATGGAAGGTGTCAGAGAGTAGTGGTAGAAAATTGTTTGTCCAATTGGAGGCCGGTGACTAGTGGAGTTCCTCAGGGTTCGGTCCTGGGTCCACTATTATTTGTTATATATATTAACGATCTGGATGTAGGGGTAGAAAATTGGATAAGCAAGTTTGCGGATGACACAAAGATTGGTGATGTTGTGCACAGTGAGGTAGATTACCGTAGATTAAAAGGTGATTTAGGAAGGCTGGAGGTGTGGGCTGAGAAATGGCTGATGGAATTTAATACAGATAAATGTGAGGTGCTGCATTTTGGAAAGGCAAATTTAAGTAGGTCATATACATTGAATGGTAGACAATTGAGGAGTGCAGAGCAACAAAGGGATTTAGGAGTTATGGTAAATAGTACCCTCAAGGCTGATACTCAGGTAGATGATGTGGTGAAGAAGGCATTTGGAATGTTGGCCTTCATAAATCAGAGTATTGAATTCAAGAGTAGGGAGGTTATGATGAAATTGTACAAGGCATTGGTGAGGCCAAATTTGGAGTACTGTGTACAGTTTTGGTCACCAAATTATAGGAAAGATATAAACAAAATAGAGAGAGTACAGAGAAGGTTCACGAGAATGTTGACAGGATTTCAGGGTCTGAGTTACAGGGAAAGGTTGTGCAGACTGGGGCTTTTTTCTCTGGAGCGTAGAAGATTGAGAGGGGACGATAGAGGTGTTTAAGATTTTAAAAGGGACAAACAGAGTTAATGTGGATAGGCTTTTTCAATTAAGAAAGGGGGAGATTCAAACTAGAGGACATGGTTTAAGATTGAAGGGGGAAAATTATAAGGGGAACATGAGGGGAAATTTCTTTACGCAGAGGGTGGTGGGGATGTGGAATGAGCTTCCGGCAGACGTGGTCGAGGTGGGATCATTGGTTATATTTAAGGAAAGACTAGATCGTTACATGGATAGGAGGAGACTAGAGGGATATGGACCGGGTGCTGGTCAGTGGGACTAGGAGGGTGGGGATTTGCTACGGCATGGACTAGTAGGGCCGAACTGGCCTGTTCTGTGCTGTAAGTGGTTATATGGTTATATAACCCCTACCACTGAGCAAGTTTAAAAGCTAACACATAGGAATCAAGTGACAACAACCTGGAGATGGACAGCACAGCACCAAAGTTTCCGAACAACCAAATTTTTTAGGTTATGATAATAGTCCATAAATGGGCTTTTGGAAGTTAACATTAATGGCATAACTATTTTTTTTCTAAACTTAAACAAGACATAATAACATTTAACCATTGTGTGTGAGTAGGTGGAGCATTGTCTCTCCATTTAATCTAAATTGCACGTTTGGCCATCATTGAAGTCAAAGATAAAATTGAGTTTTGAGTTGGAGTCAGTAAAACGTCATCATCTTGAAATGATCTGAAAAGAGCAATTAAAGGGCAAGGTTCTGAAAGATATCTTTCCAAAATTTATCTAAACTAGGACAAGTCCAAAACATGTGAGCCAATTTTATATTTATATTTGAATAAAAACAAGACAATTTAACCTTAGACTTGGACCACATAGAGGATTTATATTTGAATAAAAACAAGACAATTTAACCTTAGACTTGGACCACTTTAAATTCCAACAAACAGTGTCATGCACTAAAGGAAGTCGCATAGATTAGATTATAGAGTCCCAGACCTCATCTGAGAATAAAAGACTCAAATCCTGTTCCCAATGGTTCTTGATTTTAACTATCGAGGCTATCCTTAAATTAAGCAAATTATAATCAATAAGAGATATTAAACTTTTATGAGAAGGTTGTAAATCAAAAAAGTATATTAAGGATGTTTGCTTCGGGATTCGTGGAAAGTCGGGAATCTGCGATTAAACGGATTAAATATTTTTAAAAATGAGTGTTTGGTAAATTAAATTTCAACAAGCAAAATTGTTTTGAATAGAAAGGTATTTAAATCATTTAATACTTAATCTGTGCCAGTCATTAAAGATAGTATTCTACAAAGAAGGTTGCAAAAGATGATTAGACATAATAGGCCTGGCAAGAGAAAAGCTCTAAAATCCAAAAAAACTAAATGGTGCTCAAACTATGTCTAATTATAAAATTATCAGTTAATTTATATAAAGAGAATAAAAAAAGTCTCTAAAATTGTCAACATGGTACTTTTTGTACTTTTATGCAGATTCAAATTGTACTCAGAAAACTGACTAATATGAGAAAGTAAAGCTAATATGTTTGGTAAAGAAATATTTGGATTCGATACAAAAAGCAAAAGTTCTCTCTCTAGATGCAAAGAAGGCTTTTGATCAGGTGGAATGGATTTATCTATTTGTCACTTCGGAAAAATTTAATTTTCGACCATGTTTAAGTACATGAATTAAATTATCATATTTATGTCCTACTGCCTCAATTCTTATTAATTTACAGCAACCATTACCTTTTAATCTTCAATGAGGTACTCTTCAAGGTTGTCCTTTAAATCCATTACTTTTTGACTTGATGAACCTCTGGCAATTGCTCTTTATGAAAGTAGAGATTTTCTTTTTAAAACATTTTTATTGAATTTAATATCATAATGCCATATACAAGTTGTATTGATAGAGCAAAGCAATATGATAACATATACATATATAATTAAAATAAATCCACAATACAACAAATGTTAAATTTCATTCATGATTGTTAAATGTAATTGTTTGTTAAAATGTTTATGTACATTGATCAGTTAAATAATATTATACAAAACCTCATTATACTTGATATAACCACATAACCATATAACAGTTACAGTACAGAAACAGCCCATCTTGGCCCCTCTAGTCCATACCGATTTAAGTGATCTCCTCTAGTCCTATTTGCCTGCACCCTGCCCAAGCCCTCCAATCCCCTCACATCCATGCACTTATCCAACTTTTTGTTAAATGACAAAACTGACCTTGCCTCAACCACCTCTTCCACTCAGCCACTACTCTCTGAGTGAAGAAGCTCCCTCTCATGCTACCTCTAAACTTTTGACCCCTAATCCTTAACTCATGATCCCTTGTTCCAATCTCACTATCCACAAGGGGAAAAGCCTATTCACATCTACTCTATTTATTCCCCTCATAATTTTAAATACCTCTATCAAATCCCCCCTCTACCTTCTACGCTCCAATGAATAAAGACCTAGACTGATCAATTTTTTTTCTTTGTATTCTAGATAATGCAATCCAGGCAACATTTTAGTAAATCTTCTCTGCACCCTCTCTACCTTATTGATATCCTTCCTATAATTTGGGGACCAGAAATGCACACAGTCTTCCAAATTTGGCCTCACCAATGCCTTGAATAGTCTCAACATCACTTCCCAACTCCTATATTCTATCCTTTAATTTATAAAGGCCAGCATACCAAAAGTCTTCTTTACCACTCTATCCATATGAGATATAATCCAGGTTATCATAATTAAACCTGATAAATCCATTTATCTAAAAGAAAAAAAGAATCAAACTAATACTAATCTAATCCCTCCCTCTACTAGAAATTTTATAGGGATCTATAGGAATGACATTGAACACAAGATTTCCTTATGTGCAGATAATCTTTTGCTTTTTGTTTAAATTAATTTGAGTCCTGGGATTTTCATGTTGTCCAATTTGACCACCCACCTTAGCCTTTTGTTTGGACGCTTGCCAGCATTTTCTCATACTTTGATGAAGGGCTCGTCCAAAACATCAGTTGTGTATCTTTGTCTTTGCTACATAAGGAACACTGTTTGATCTGCTGAGTGTCTCCAGCATTTTGTGTTTTTATATCAACCACGGTGTCTACAGAATTTTGTGATTTACTTATAACAGACATATAATGTTTAAACTCATCTCTCCATCTCCTGAAAATATAAAGAGAGGCCAAAGTCACAATTCTGAGAATTTAGGCTCACTTCATTCATGAAATCCTAAATTTCCACAGTTGAAGGTTATCAATGGGGTGGCACAGTATGTGTAGTGGTTAGCACTACTCCTTTACAGCGCGAGCAATTGGGACTGGACCAGGGTTCGAATCCTATGGTGTCTGTAAGAAATTTGTACATTCTCCCTGTGGTTTTTCTCCAAGGGCTCCAGTTTCCTCCCATGGTTAAAAATGTACCGGGGGTGTAGGTAACTGGGGTGTAAATTTGATGGCACAGGCTTGTAGGCCAAAATGGCCTGTTACCATGCTGTATGTCTAAAAAAAATATTCAGTTTTAAAAATAATGATATTAATAAAAAACATCTTTGACAAAATCGTTGCTGTTTTATATTCTAAGCACATTCAATACATATTTCATTCAAATGATTAATCTGTTGCTTAGTAAGTAGCTCTCTTGCCTCTGAATGACAAGACTATGGATTCATGACCCACTTCAGAGAATTCACACCAAATTCTAGTTGTCACTTCAATAAAAAACGTACCAGTAAAAAAAGGCACGGTCTAATATAGGGTCTTCCAGACAAGATATTAGGCAAGGTGGATGTAAAAATGTATAGGAGAATTATTCCTTGTATTCTGGCAAATACTTATCTACCAATTAATATCATAAAAACAAATTATCTGCTCTATTTTCATTGTTATTTATGGGAGCATGCTGTGCTTAAATTGACTTTGTTCTCTTCCACATTTCAGAAAGATGTAAACTTGCTTAAGCATAATGTTAGTTGAAAGGGGCTTTCAAACATCCTGGGGGTGATATTGGTCCTTAAATAAATGCAAGCAAGAGTATGAACTGGAATAACTGATTCAACCCATGATGGTGGAGTACCTTTAAATGAGATTATCAGCCAACTTCTTACTTCCTGGCCAAAAATACCTAGCACAAAATTATAGTTTGTACCCGGGACCTGAATGCTCCCCCCCACCAGTGGAAGAGGATTTCCTCTAATTTTTTTTTTCACTTGAGCAATTAAAAAAAAACTCTCATGGTTTTCTTTTGTTTAAAAAGAAAACTTGCCTTTCTTTTCATCAGTGTGGTGAAAGTCATAAGACCACATGAGCAGAATTAGTTCATTTGGCACATCGAGTCTGCCCGAGCCTGGTCAAAGATATACCATCCTTTTCTGGTGGATAGCAGTGTGAATAAATCTATTTTCTTTCATGAATGAGTCAGTAATTAAGGGATATCGATTTAGAATCATTGATAAGTATCTGGAAATTAGTATTTTTGTACCTTTCCGTGATATTTGGATCATTAACACTAACTGAAAAATTTGCATAAGTCTAATTAACTGAAAAGAGAATTGGATCACCATAAATTGAATGCATGGTTATTGGAAACCAATGATAGAATGGGTAGGGTTGGAGATGACAGGACAACGAGCCACCTTTCTTTCAGAGAGCTAGCACTGGTGTGACAGACAGAATGACCTCTGATGCTATAAATTTCTGATCGGGAAGCAGCTGGATGTATTAAAAAAACTACTTTCATTCACTTTCATGTCGTTATGACATTTGAAGGCATAATTAAGTTGAATTTATGGGTAAAAGCTGAGCACCATTGGCCTGCAAAGTGAAAGGTAAGAAATGTACATATTTATATAACGTGTATATGTAAGCAATAGATTTGGAATGATTTTCTCCTGGCTTCTAACCATTGACCATAAAATTAAGTACGTGTTTCATTGATCTTGGTGCAGAATCTCTACCCAGTCTCTTTAGGTCACAATGGCAATGACATTTATTAGAGGCAATTAAGGATTAAAATGGATTATAGCATGGCTGGACATCTTGTATACAAATGCCTCAACTTTTCACCTTCTGTACTAGCAAGTGGTTTCATTGTTCTTCTACTTCTCCCCACGCTTGCTCCAAATATTCTGGATTGAGGGGTGGGACCATGCTAACCATTATATTTTTCACTTTATCATGTAATATTCGTGGAGTAAGAAGCAAGAAATGAATTCAAGAATGGGCCACTTCCAATCTGATTTTTAGCAGGGTCCATGAGGTGGCATAGACTCAATGGGGTGAATGGCCTTCCTCACATCAACACAGATATGATCATTTTATCCACCACGCCCACAAGAACAAACTACTTGTTTAAAGTATGGGCATAGTGGGAAATAGGAATTGATTTTAATTACATTCGGATGCACCAAAGAAGAGGTGCAAGGACTGCCTAAAGAAATCTCTTGGTGCCTGCCACATTGACCACCGCCAGTGGGCTGATATCGCCTCTAACCGTGCATCTTGGCGCCTCACAGTTCGGCGGGCAGCAACCTCCTTGGAAGAAGACCGCAGAGCCCACCTCACTGACAAAAGACAAAGGAGGAAAAATCCAACACTCAACCCCAACCAACCAATTTTCCCTTGCAACCGCTGCAACCGTGTCTGCCTGTCCCGCATCGGACTTGTCAGCCTGCAGCTGACATGGACATTACCCCTCCATAAGTCTTTGTCCGCGAAGCCAAGCCAAAGAAAGAACAAAGACCACCCAGGAAGTAAAAGCAGTGAAAATGCTAACTCTCATCAGAACTACCAAGTCAATATCTTCGAAGGAAGTTCAGTAGAGAGGTCGATATAGGACACAGGTCTCGGAAGAATGAAGGGAGCTTTGCTGCTGCTCTTTTATTTGCTCCTAGTTTATGACCCCACTGCGATTAAAATATTCAAAAGGTCACTAACTTTTCTGCTCAAAGACTAAGTGCCTGAGCCTGGTCAAGGATTAAACTGCTGAACAGTGCAATGGAAACATGAAAGAAATATCATGATGGAACTGCAGAGCTCAATGGGGAAATGCCGTAAGGTTATCGCCACAGGCAGAAAGAGAGAACATTGAGCAGGTTTTCAGGGGCCTTACAGAGATTTACAGAGACAAGGCATCTATTAGTATCTGCTTGTGGGATTTATTTGCACAGATGCTCCAAACTTTCACTTCCTGGACAACCATCAAGCAGAATACAAAGAAGTCATCAGGGAGAATACCATGCTCATACAGAAGATAGATTGTAAACAACCACGGTCATGCCAGCAACATTAAACTGTCTGACCTGACCCAGGATTTCAGGTAATCCATCAAAAGCAGCATGATTGCTATAAAAATTGCTGACACTTCCTCAACTAGTGATCAAATGTCAATGTAGGTGTTGGAATTATAAATTGATTTTGTAAAGTACAGTAAAACCTCCAATATCCGGCACCTACGAGGATTGGTAGATGCCAGATAAGTGAATTTTCCAGTTGCATGAGATTGCGTGTTGCATGGATTGGTGAACTGACTGGTAAAGGGTGGCAATTTTAAACTTTTGCATTTTTTACCTATTTGTTTTCCACAATCTGCTTTGCCAGTTGCTTGAGGTTGCCGGATGCTTGAATTCCAGATAACGGGGATTTTACTGTAATATTTAGATGCTTGTGAGAAGTTGGACAATTTAATATGCTGGAAAAAGAACTGATTTAAAGATGACAGAACTTTGAAAAGTGGAATTTCCTTGAAGGAAGAGTGCAATCAATTCTGAACAAGGGGCCCGCAATGGTAATAGAGAAACACAAAAGCTGCAGATTCTTTAATCTTGAGCAGCAAAGAACTGCTGGAGGAACTCAGCAGTTCAGGCCACATCCATGGGTAGAAATAGTCAGTCAATGTTTTTGGTCTTGATACAGGGTTCACTATATTTATTATATATTCTTACACTAGAAATCTACAACATGTTGGAAATATTTAGATAGCCAGGTACCTCGATGGGATAAAGAAACAGAATTGACATTTCAGGTGGATGACCTTGGTGCATTGAGCTTAATTTGTTGCAAGGATTTTGCCAAATTAGGTTTGAATAAAATGTGGTCCTTCAGTGATAATTTATGTAGCAATACCTGTAGAAGATGCAAAGAGAACTACATCAATGGAGTTGGAGCTCCCAACGGGTGCTGTACAGGGTGCCAAAACACAGAAATGCTGGAGGAACTTCGCCAATCTCGCAGCATCTATGGGAAATAAAGGTATATTACTGAGCTTCCAGCCTTTTTCCCTTCCTCAAAGTGCAAATGAAAATAAACAAGTGTCTGAATTAAAGGCTGGGGAAAGAAAGTGGGAAGAATAGGAAAAGGAGAAGTACAGATACACAGACAAAACGTCTTATTTGGATGTGATAAGAGGCAAGTTGAGAATTGATTTTGGCTCTGTGAAAAGAGTCAGAGGGAAAAAGGGGAGAGAGAAAGAGGGACAGAGAGAAGGAGATGGCGAAGAAGAGGGGCAGGGGGGAGGTTTCAACGAAAGCTGGAGAAGTCAATGTAAATGCCATCTGGTTGCAGGGTGCCCAGACAGAAGATGAGGTGTTGTTCCTCCAATTTGTGGGTGGTCTCAGTGTGGCATGAGACCATAGATACATATGTCAGCAAGGAGATGCCTTCTCAGGAATTGAATGAAAAATTATACTTTCCCTTTCCCCTGTGCTTTAACAGAAGCAAGCTTCTGATGGCTCTGAATGCAGTCTATGGGCTCTGAGAGTAAGTAATCAACAAGTATGAGGTGTTTATTTATCCGAGAGGTAGCTTTCACTATTCTGTTATACTGAGGCTCCTTCTGTCTGAGTTTGTCCAAAGTTGCCTTTAATTTGCAACACAGTAGAAGCTGATTTCAGCCATTTAATACAGTAGTGACATCGCAGAGCTGTTTGTAAACACATGACATGAATTTAGCTTGGTTCCACAGCAGGAAGCAGGTACTACGTTTTTTTTTAAATTCTTCAACCATGTACCACTTTGTAATTCCTCATATTACATTCGATCACCTGGAATATCATTGATTATCAAGAAGCTGTATAGCATTTAAACTCAACACTCAGGTGAGAAAGAACAAGGAAAATAAATGCAGAAATATTGCTGGCTAAGGCCTAGAGGAGAGCAGAGTACAAAGCTACTGTAAGATCAAAGAGAAAGCTGCAGTTTATATTGTCTGTGGTTGTGGGATCCAGGTCTCGTGGGACCTCTCAGCCACAGGTTCTGCAATCAGGAGAGGGGAAGCAGACACTGCCCCAAACAAGCCACTGAGACTGGAACTTCACGAAGACAGGGGCTACAGCCAGAAGAAGAAAAAGTAAATGTGCTGCAAGGTAACAGGCCCTTTCAGCCCACAAGCCCGTGCTGCCAAGTCCCCAATCTTATAGAGATTTTTGAGCCAATTTCTTTTGAGCCAGTTAATTACTGTGCTTTCCATGTGTCATTCCCTGTAACTAAATCATCAATATAACCATCCATATGCTCTAAACCTTGAGTTACAGAATTAATCATCCTTTGAAATGTCCCTGGGGCATTTTTCATTCCAAATGGCAAAACATTATATTCATATAACCCTGACGAGGTCACAAACGCAGAAATTTCCAACCTCTCTCTGTTAAGGGAACACACCAGTAACCTTTTAATAAGTCCATCTTCTTAAGAAACCTAGCCTTCCCTTTTTTTTTCTTTTTACAATTTTTTTGTGGTGTTTACCAAAAACCTTTTACACAAGGTATACTAATGATAACATAAATCAATCATATCATATACGTATCACATATCAATTGTAAATTAGAAGTATGACCATAATTATTACATCTTATTTTGTTCAGGACATCAAATTCTATAATTATACTAATTAAACAATTAAATCATAACTTGTACTGTGGCAAAAAATAATATTGAATACAAAAATCATACAAATGATGCACATAAAATTCCCTTATACATTATATTTTATACTTTTCTGATGAGATCATGTTGCTCTGTGATATGAAAACTTAGCCTTTCCAACCTTGTCCACACAATCATCCACCCTAGGGATAGGATAAACATCTGTCTTGGTTACAGCAATAACTTTCCTATAATCAGTGCAAAATCCATCTGTCCCATTTGATTTAGGCACCAGGACACAAGGTAACAGCAATACAATTTGGACCTTACTAAGACCTTTGACAAGGTCCCACGTGGAAGGTTACCTTGCCAAAGCGTTCGACACTCTGAGCAGGAAAGGTTTGTGGCAAATCATGGAACGTCTTGGATGCCCCCAAAGTTCCTCAGCATGGTCATCCAGCGACATGAAAATCAGCATGGCCAAGGCAGACACAACAATGACCTCTCAGGGCCCTTCTCATTAGGCAAAGGTGTAAAGCAAGGCTGCATCCTCGTTTAGCTACCTGGGGTGCACCATTTCGTCAGATGCCAAGATCGATAAAGAGGTTGACAACAGACTGGCAAAGGCAAACAGCATATTTGGCAGGCTGTATAAAAGAGTCTGGACCAACAAGAACAAAGATCAGGGTGTACAGAGCCATTGTACTGACTACCCTCCTGAATGGCTCCGAGTCATGGGTCACCTACAATCACCACCTACAACTCCTGGAATGCTTCCACCAACACTGCCTCTGTACCATCCTCAACATCCACCAACAATGAAGTCCTCAAACAAGCAACGGTTACCAGCATCGAGACCATGCTGTTGAAGACACAGCTACACTGGGCAAGGCACATCTTTCGGATGGAGGATCGTTGCCTACCCAAGACTCTTCTGTATGGCAAACTCTCCATTAGCCATATGTGACAGAGGAGCTCTGACAAAGAGGTACAAGGAGGGATAGACAAGTAAATGTTGATAGGTTTTTTCCACTGAGGGTGAGATACAAAACAGAGGAAATGGGTTGAGAGTGCAAGAGGAAAGGTTTAGGGGGAACATGAAGGGGATCTTCACGCAGAGAGTGATGGGAGTGTGGAACGAGCTGCCAGCTAAAATGGTAAACATGAGCTCATTTTTAACATTTAAGAAGAATTTGGACATGTACATGGATGTGAGAGGTATGGAGGCCTATGGGCAGGGGGCAAGTCAGTGGGACTAGGCAAAAAAAAATGCTTTGGCACAGACTAGAAGGGCGAAGAGGTCTGTTTCTACATTTACTCTATCTATTCCTCTCATAATTTTAAATATCAAATCTCCCCTCACTCTTCTACGCTCCAAGGAATAAAGTCCTAGCCTGTTTAACCTTTCCCTGTAACTCAATTCCCATAGTCCAGGCAGCATCCTAATTAATCTCCTCTGCACTCTTCTATCCTATTGATGTCGTTCCTGTAGTTAGATGACCAAAATTGCACACAAGGCTCCAAATTTGGCCTCACCAATGTCTTATATAGTATAACTTTAACAAAACATCCCAATTCCTATACTCAATACTTTGATTTATGAAGGCCAATATGCCAAAAGCTTTCTTTACAACTCTATCCACCTGGGACTCCACTTTCAGGGAATTATGTATCTGTATTCCCGGGTCCCTCTTCTACTGTACTCCTTAGTGCCCTTCCATTTACCGTGTATGTTCTTTCTTGGTTTGCCCTTCCTAAGTGCAACACCTCAGACTTGTCTATATTAAATTGCAGCTGACATTTTTCAGCCCATTTTCCCAACTGATCCAGATCCCTCTGCAAACTTTGAAAACCTTCTTTACTGTCCACAACACCTCCAATCTTAGTGTCTTCTGCAAGCTTGATAATTTGCCACATTATCATTCAGATCATTGATATAGATGACAAACAACAATGGTCCCAGCACTGATCCTGAGGTGCACCACTAGTCACAGGCCTCCAGTCTGAGAAGCAATCATCCACCTCTACTCTCTGGCTTCTCCTGTCCATCCACTGTGAAATCCAGTTCACTAATTCAGCATGAATACCGAGCATCTGAACCCATGTGGGACCTTGTCAAAGGTTTTACTAAAGTCCATAGAGACCACATCCATAGCCTTTCCTTTGTCAACTTTTCTGGGAACCTCTTCGATAAACTCTATCAGATTGGTTAAACATGACCTACCACGCACAAAGCCATGTTGAATATCCCTAATCACTCCCTGGCTATACAATAATTGTGTATCCAATCTCTTAGAACACCTTTCAATAATTTACCTACTGCTGACGTCAGGCTCACCATGCTATAATTTTCAGCCATACTTTTGGAGCCTTTTTTAAACAAAGGAAAAACATGAACTACCCTCCAATCCTCTGGCACCATACCCGTGGCTAAGGACACTTTAAATATTTCTGTCAGAGCCCTTGTAATTTCTACACTAGCCTCCATCAAAGTCTAAGGGAATACCTTGTCTGGCTCTGGAAATGTATCCACCCTTATTTGATATAAGACAGCAAGCACTCCCTCCTCTTTAATAGGGTCCATGACCTCTCTGCTGTTTTCCTTACTTCCCATGACTCTATGCCCTTTTTCTCAGTAAATACTGATGAAAAAAAAAATGTTGGCTGTTTTTCTTTGAGGCAGCAGGAAGTGTAGATGGAGGGGTGGGTTTATGTGACAGAGGTGTCACTGAAACTAGGGTCACATTCAGGTGAGTTCATGGGAAGATATTTCTCATGGGATCATTGTTGCTTGGGTCACTGGAATGGTCATTAATATTACACAGGGTTTAGGACAAAGCATAGTGTGGCAGAGTATATAGAGAATAAAGATATGTTTTTGGGAGATAAATTGGGAAAGGTTTGTTAGAGTAGGTCACATACAAACACTTTAAAACAGATCTTATTTAAAATACTGGAGCTGGGGGGAGGGTTGGACTAACTTTAAGCTAGGTCATTAATGTTGTGTACTAATTTGTGGGGGGGGGTTTAGTTTATTTAGTCTGCCGATGTAGTATTGTAATTTTTATTATCTTATGTTTAATCTTTTTACTGTAACTTTCTATTTTATTCATGTTATAAAATCTTAAATAAAGTTTAAAAAAAAATACTGGAGCTCTGCCCTATGGTAGAGGCATCGGCTCCAGAGCGATCGCAAGAGGTTCGGAGAGTGCTCAAGAGACTTCACTAATGGATTGTTATTTACAAAAGGCAACAGATGAAAGAGCATGTTGGAGCCACTGCTTTCTGGAAGAGAATTTACTATTCTAGGAGGGTCATGTGGTTTTCAAGCAGCAAAAGTCAAACAGGCTTTCTCTCGGAGAGAGACACACACACAGAGGTCACTTGTTCAGTGTAACAGGCAGCAGACAGCACCTGGGACTGGAAAAGGACAAGCTGGCAAACTTATGGAAAACCATGTTGTAAGATGGCCTTGTCAAAGCCCTTGTGGCTCATGCAAGAGGAGAGGACTGTCTGCCTAACGTTTCACTTGGAAGAAGAGAAACAAAAAGGAACTCTGTGATGACCTGAAAGAAAGAGGTTATTATCTGGAGGGGGAAGTTTCATCAGCAAGATACTAAAGTGGCTGGTTATAAAGGAACAACAAATCTCTCTTTGAAAACTGACAAGAACCTTCCATTTACCTTTCAGGCACCAAAGCCTGGTGAACTTTATAAATGTTAAATTCTGTGCACAGTATAAGAATTGCCTGCAACCAGTGAACTTGGAGGAATGAGAAGTGAGAATGGACTGTGAACCAAAGAACTTTTCTGAACTTGCGCGCACATTACATGCACGTGCACTTAGAATTAGAAGGGGGTTAAATTAGGTTAAGTAAGTCAATAGAGATGTTAAAGTTTGATTCTATTTTCATGATTAAAGATAATTAAAAGCAACTTTTGTTTAAGTAACCATTTGTCTTGGTGAATATCTATTGCTGCTGGGTTTTGGGATCCTCTGGGATCATAACAATAGACAAATAGAAAGAAAGGGAATCCTCGCTTTATCTGTTACCCTCATATTGATATAAACTTTCAATCTCAGTCAAGGCATTTTACTCTAAAAATAAGTTCTTGTTTGTTGTCATTTACTAAAAACCCCAAGTTGAATCTACTTGAATCTTTGGAAAATGTGGAAGATCTGGAACGATCCCATCCCATATTTATCACATCTTCTCATCTTACAATGAAACAAAATGAGACATGTCTCCTTTTAATGTAGACCTAAAACCACACTGGAACTGTAGATTATCCAGTGTGCATCATCGACAAATGGTTCTCACTTGTACATGACACAAATTTATGACACATAATTATCAAAAATAACTTTTACTGATAGCTCCAAAGTGCCATTTCTTCAAAATATTAGTTTAAGTGAAGGTTGATTTGCTTTTATTGTTATTCCTTGAGGAAGTAATGATATTGATATACCAAGGGTGAATGAGGTGTTGATTTTTCTTCCTTTCAAAAATAAATTTTATTTATATAAAATATGTACAATGAGTTGTGGTGTCAGAGTCACAGCAGCAATTATATCAATGCTGTTGTTTGTGGGGTTCTAATTATTGTCACAGCAGCCCTTTGAAGTCATTAGTCACCTTTAAATTTTGCAGTACAACAAATGGGTGGTCTGCCAATGGCAGGAATTTCGCATAACTGGACCTTGCCCACATAATGAGTGGGACCCATGGAGTAGTAATTGGGCACTCAAAATAATGAGTGCACTTTCTGTGCTCGAGCAGGAGGCCTTTTGAATGGAAAGCATATGGAGTTAACTCCGTGGAGTTAACTTGCTGCTTGAGAATGTAATTTATTCCACTATTCCATACATACATGTCACATTTTCAAATGCACATTGTTTACAGCTTAAACCTATCTATAGGCATTCAGAGTCTTTTTGAATCACCTTGAATTCAGGCAGGATCACTTCTCCAATAAGGCAAGGTAAAGGCAGTGTAAATATTCCATTATTGGAACATACATGAAATTCTTTAACTTTTGTCTACCATAAGGTAGAGAGAGAGAGACACCAACTTATCAAGCGGCCCTCACAGAAACCAACAGCACTTGGTGTTCCCAGGTAGTTTCCCCTCCAAGTACTGACCAGGCCTGAGCCTGCTTAGCTTCTGAGATCAGACAATCTCAGGAATATACAGGCCATTAGGGCTTCTAACCAAGGAAGAATCCTGCAGACATGAGAGGGCTGATTCTGGGATCTGGAGCAGGTCCTTGAACAGAGTCTTGACCCAAGATCCTTTTGCCTCCAGAGATGCTGCACCATGAGCTGAGTTACTCCAGGAATTAGAGTCTCTTTGGACAGAACCCTGCAACATCCTTCCTCACTCTTTTGGATCAAGAGCTCTTTCAGCTCCTTATCTCCAACAAAGTCCATCACAGATGCACAGATATATACCAATGAAATTTGAAAAGCTGAAGAAAAGTATTGTTTATTCATGCCACTTCTTAAGATGTAAATAGCCTTTAGAGGACAGTCATTGCACACAACTTCTGTTACATATACAAAACTTGCATTTACGCAACTTTGATTTTCTCTTTTATATCCCTTGCTAGAGTTGGATGATTTGCATGCACCTTTCTGATTTTATTCCCCATTTTCCCATTTTCTCTGGGTATTTCTTTGCATATCATATTGAAACTCTCGCTTCAACATCCATTTTTCGAATGAAGTGAAACACTGAAGTCTGCAGATGCCGTGATTCTAGTAGGAACACAGAACTCCTGGAGGAACTCAGCAGGTTGTGCAGCATCCAGAGAACGTAAAGATATATTACCAATGTTTTGGGAAGGGCTCAGGCCCTGTGTTTCCCTTTCTCAATATCATACTTGCTAGGCTTTGTTAACCTGTTTTCATTGTTTGAATCCTTTCATCCATGGCTTTTTCAACTGATTCTCTTCCATTCTCTTCTCAAGATTCAGCTGAACTGGGTTCCATTGTGTTGTGACTCTTCTGATCATCTATAATTCAGCACCAGTACTGTATGTCCTACTGTGGAATGTGCTCATTGTTAAACTCAGATCTCTCAGTTATATAAAGCAATGCTGGTAAAGGTAAAGGTCCCATTATTGTCAAGTAATACTACATTTAGAATGTAACATACTGTAAGGCAGACAGAGAGTTGCCATTTGGTCCAGAGTCCCACAGAAAAAAACCTTCAACACCTGGTGTTCCGAGGTGGTCTCCCTTCCAGCGTTGTTTTATTAGCTGAGTTCCTCCAGAAATTGGAGTCTCTTTGGACAGAACCCTGGGTCATTTCTTCCATGGTCTTTTGGATCGAGCTCTTTGAGCTCATAACCTCCAGCAAAGTCCATTGCTGATGCACAGATATATACAAATGAATATGACCAGCCCTGTGCCTGTTTAGCTTACGAGATCAGACAATTCGAGGCATATTCACAGGCTAAGCAGTTCCTCACTACAGAGGTCATCACTCAGCATTTCGAACTGCGTTCATCTGCTACATGATATAGGAAAATTACTGGGTGTCTAATATAATTTTGTCTCATAAAGTATTCAAATAATAAACTAAAACATTAAAACTGGCTTTTCTGGTAAGCCATAACTTGCGGGAAATCGATTCCTACTCTTCAATTGTTCAGTCTGTTGTACTATTGGGCCAAATGAGTCTCACGTTGATCTATTTCAAATGACTGATTACACTAGGAACAACTTTTTTCAAAAGGGTTGCTTCCTGAAAGAAAATTGGGGATTATGATAGACAATTTCAGACAGAACATAAAGATAATTTCAACTTTGCTGTATCATGCAGGAAGTTGGACTTTTATTGAATTTAGTAGAGTTAATCGCCTAATGATGCTGACACATTGCATTAGTTTAATTGACCTAAAAATGATTTGCCGTTGTTTTCGTTTGTACTCAGCATCTGTTGCCTCTTGTGTCAGTGTCCAAAATAGTCCGCCAGCATTGATGGATTCCAGTTGCCCTGATACCACTTTTCCAATGTCCTGGTGAATCCTTTCACCATGTTTATCACTGACTGCACCCAGATCAGCAGGGGAAAGACGTCCAAATGGGAATGCAGAAAATGAATTTTCAATGACATGCTGCACTTCATGGTTTTGTCTGCTTGAAATAGACTTAAAATATGACATAAAAACACAAAAATAGGTTATATCTAAAAAAAGGCACATGATAGGAAACTTTTAAGGTGATTCTCATGATCAGCAGGTCAAAATCCATAAAATGCATCCAAAAGTGTTCAGGGAACAAAATCTTCACTGTTCACTGTTAAAAATGCTAAGAAATAATCAATTATAATTTCACATTAATTGACTTGGATCTTTAGAAAGTTAATTATTTAGACATACAACATGGTAACAGGCTCCTTCGGCCCAAGAGCCTGAGGCATCCAATTACAACCAGTTAACTTACACCCCCAGTACATTTTGAACGGTGGGAATGAAACTTGACCACCTGGAAGAAACCCACACAGACACAAGGAGAACATACAAACTTCTTACAGACAGCTCTAGATTCAAACCCCGTAACAGTGTGGCGCTAAACGTTAGGTTAAGATTGGCCATTTCCAGTTCGGAAAAGATAATTTCACTTGTTTGGTACTGCTGTCTTATCTGATATTAGCTTTCAAGGTTTTTAATCCTGGCCTATAAACAAAACATCTTGTATAATATCCAATAATTTGTGTGAAGCCTTATTAAAATTTGCTTGCTCAGTATAGTATGAATGACAGCTCTCTTTTCCAAATTAACGCACCACTGTTTGTGCAACGATTCACAACATCCATCATATTATAATGTCATATCTTCTTATTCATTTGATTCAGTCCATTCCTTTAAAACTTTCTTTACCTTTGTTTCAGAATCTTTCTCTTCACCTTTCTTCATTGCAGTGGCTGAATATCATCGTCTGCTGTTTTTATTGAGAAGACCATCCACTCATTCCCTGTTCCTGAATTCTTCTTTGGGTGTTTTGAAAATATATGTGCTATTATACTTTGTTTTAAACTCTTATTCTTGCCCATCTAATCATGTTGATGAATAAAATCCACCTTTCTATTAATGATAATTTTGGAATATCATTGAGGATGAAGATTTGCTCACAGATGTTTCTGTTCTTTAATGAAGATGAGCCATTAGCCCAATAAAATTGAAGTCTTTTCACACTAAAGACACTTTCTCGTGCTTTTTTCCACAGTTTGAGGAAACTCTTCCTACCTTGATGCAAAACCAATTGTTTCCCTTTTTACCGCTGTCCACGACCTGATGGGCATTTATGTTATCAAAAGCAGAAAAACAGGCCTTTCAGATTGACCAAGCTTGTCCTGTTTGCCTGGACTTAGCTCATATCCCCATATCCTTATAAACCTTTCCCATCCATGAATTTGTCTATATATCTTGTGAACGTTATAATTTTCCCCGCATTTACCACTTCCTCTGGCCCATCATTCCATATACTTCCACCCTCTGTGTGAAAAATGTGTCCTCAAGACCTTTTAAAATGTTTCCCTTCTTACCTTAAATCCATGCCCTGTAGTTTTAGATTCATCTGGGAAAAAAAACTATAATTATTTAAACATGTCTACCACGTGAATTTATTCAAAATCTTTACATAGATTGCATATTTGATGTTCATTGCCCCAATGTTGTTTTGCATCTTTCTTCAGGAACTGCTGGTAGATGCTGTAAATATCAACCGTGATATTCTACCATGCCTTAGACGGAATTCTTTCTTTGACTGATTGCAATCAATTTGCATCCACTCATAGGTCTAAGGTGAATCCACATTTTCTCGGTTTGAGGTTTACATTGTGTTCATGTAATCACTTGAAGACTTCTAATAATCAAACATTTTATTTTACAGAACTTGTGACTATTGGTACATTTTCTTTATTGCATATTGTCTTTGTTGTGTCTTGCCCAAGCTAGCTCAAAAGATTATTGTTGATGATTTCCCATCATGATATAATTTTATATGAGAGTAAAATGACTGAAATATTTCTGACTCTGATTAGCCACCTTCAAATGAGCACGTACATGAGACAAATTTAGTTTGGTGAAAATTTTGTCTCTTGCTGATACTGTGTATCTATGAAATAGACAACAGGAACTGCTCTTTGTCAATTTCCTTGTAATCACCACAGGGTCAAAAAGTACAACTTGTTCTAATTTATGAAACTCTCCTTCCAGCTGTTTCTTCAATATATATCAGACAAAACAAAGCAGACAACAGATTCATATTGGACTTGGATTGATATTTATTCAGTATAACCTGAGAAGCATAGGTGCTCCCACATTTGTGCATAGTTTTCAATTGCATCTCTAAATGGGATTTGGAACCATCCACATTGAACATTTCAAACCACTGGTTGTCCTTGTGTCAGGTGCTTTGGTTCCCTCCCACATTCCAAAGACAGATTGGTAGATTAATCAGCCGCTGCAAGTTACATTTATTGCAGGTAATTGGCAAAAGAAATGGGAGTTGGAAAGCATTAGAGAGAAAATTGGTTGCTGTGATATAAGGGAGGGGGAACAGGACTGATGGGGTTGCCTCTTCTGGTGGCTGACTTGGCGTAAAGAGTTATTAAAATAAGTTTGATAGTAAGTTCCATTATTATTCCAAAAGTACTACATACCAGGTTCACCCACGTGTTTCACATTCTGCTTTGGAAGTTGAAGCATTATGACCAGACACCACAGATGTGCTGCCATTTTACTCATCGATTCCATGACCCCAGATTTTGCAATTTTGGGCACCTGCTTAAATATAAGATTCTTTGTGTTCAATAACTCATTGCTTGAAATGCAAACTAACTTTTCAAACTGTAATATTCAGTCTAAGGCCCCAAATGTGCAGTTCTGAGACAGGAGATGGTATATTCTCTGCTCTTCTTGGCTGAATGTTCCAAATGTGTCAGTCTCCTGACCTTTCATTGTTTAGGATTTATGAAATCCTGCAACTTTTCTACTGTTTTCTAAACAAAACATTTTCTAGCGACCTGGGATGTTGAAAGATTTGCTAACATGATATACATTTCAGAACCAAAGTTGTTCAAAGTTTAATCAGGACAAGATTTAGTTAGGTATGACACTTTAGAAGGTCAAACATAAGGGAAATGTATACAGTTAACGGTAGGACTCTTGAAAGCATTGGTGTTCAGAGGGTCTGAGGGGTTCAGTTTCATAGATCCTTGAAAGTAGCCACCCAAGTAGATAGGTGTGCTTCCCTCTCTGTCCAGGACAGTAGCAGCTTGTTGAGCACCATCACACTGGTGGACCTCAAGGGTGTGTGCTCTGCCCCTTCCTGTTCATGCTATTGATCCATGACTGCATTGCCAGATCCAGCTCCAAGAGTGTCATCAAGTTTGCAGATGACACAACAGTAGTTGGCCTCATCAGCAACAACGATGTGTTGCACAAGAGCAGTGGTTTTAAAATGTTTTTTTTTCTCTTTTACATACCACTTTAAGTAATCCCTTACTAATCACAGAACACCTATGCCATAGCATAGGTGTGATATAATGTGATATAAGGGAGGGGGAACAGGACTGAGTATGTGAGTAGAAAGAAAAAGTTTGAAAATCACTGCACTAGAAAGAAGAGGTAGAAAATCACATGATTGGTGCAAGAGTAAAATGTGGACAACACAAAGGAGATGATCGTGGACTTCAGGAGCACCAGGAACAAACATCCTCCACTGCACATCAACAACTCTGTAGTGGAGAAAATGAAGAGCACCAAGTTCTTTGGACCTATCATGGACATCTCCTCACTTGTCAGGAAGGCGCAACAGCAACTGCACTTCCTGAGAAGACTGAAGCGGGCAAAACTATCAGCCACTATTATGTCAACCTTTCACGGGAGCTCTTTTGGGAGCACCCTGAGCAGCTGTATCACAGTGTGGCTCGGTAGCTGCAGAGAAAATGGATCAGAGGTCAATCCACAGGACTGTAAGAGTGGCAGAGAGAATCACTGGAGCCTCTGTCCCCTATCCATGTGATTTACCGGGATCGTTGTCTGAAGAGGCCGTGCAAAACCGTTGAGGACCCCTACCATCCCCCACACTGCATCTGCATCTCTCGGCTGCTCTTGTTGAGGAAGAGATCCAGGTTCTTTCTACGGGCATTGATAATGCTGAATGACCCAAGAAACTGCTCAAACTAACCAGCCAAGACTCTCATTTGCACAAAACACGACTTATTTATTTGTATAAATGAATACTTGTCCTGCATAAGTTTTGTAGTCTGTATGTGTGTTATGTTTGGTTGTGTATCTGCTGGTTTGCCCCAAGGATGGGAGAATGCAGTTTTGTCAAGTTGTACAATCAGTTGAGAAAAAACTTGACTTAACCCTTCATTGAGTAGGGAATTGAGTAGAATAATGAGGAAGTTATGTTGCAGCAATATTAAATTTTGGTTTGAATGTACTTGGAGTATTGTGTGCAATTCTGGTTCACCTCATTACAGGAAGGATGTGGAAGCTGCAAAGGTTATAGAAGAGATTTACCAGGATTTTACCTGGATTAGAAAATATGAGCTAGGAACATGTTGTTTTCTCTGGAACTTGAAAATCTGATGGAACACTTAATGGACCTTCCTAGAATTCTGAGAAGCAATCATTGAGTAGACAGAAGCTTTTTCTCAGCATAAAAATATCACATATATTGAAGGTGGGCAGGGGAGGGGTGTAAATTTAAAGATGTGTGGGGGACAAGTTTTGTTTTACAGTGAGTGCTTGGTGACTGGAGCTGGAACTGGCTGCAAGCAAATAAAATCGTGGCATTTAAGAGGCTTCTGGATTGGCACATCAGGGAATAAGAAGGATATATAGAACGTTTCTGATTATCCAAAATGCTTAGGACCAGACATTTTTCAGATAACTTAATATTGGCTTTAAGCAGCCTAGTAGCATCTGCAAAATAGTTTTATCAGCTATTGCCGATCCCTGAAACCTCCCCAGTGCTGTCGTTGATCCTGCCCGGGAGCCCGATGGCCCCGCTCCTGCAGCCGTCGCCAATTCCCAACACTTCCCCACTGCTGTCGCCGATCCTGCCCAAGAGCCCAAGGTCCCCGGTCCTGCCCTGGTGGCCGGTCTCCTTGGTGATGCTGGGACAGTGGTGTACCAAGTACAATGGAGGGTAAAGTAGAAATGGAAAGAGAGAGGAGAACGAGTTACCTGAAATGAGGACAATCTCCTCATGCACTGCCTGATCTGCCAACTTACTCCAGTTGCTGGCTGATGGCTTGTGATGCCAGCCGGCTTCTCTGAGCCAGCATCCAGGCATTCAGCATCTGTCTTCCTGACTGGTTCTAAGCTCTGTTGTTACCAAACTGGCGCTAACAGCACATCAGAGCCCTTCACGTCTTGTGAAAAAAAATTCGGATGACTGAGATTTTTGGTTAACTGATTTTCGGATAATTGGAAACGTACTGCACTGTATAACATATGTTAACTACAGAGCTTCAGTTTAATTTGAGCATCCCGTTCGGTTCAAACACATGGGCTGAAGGGTTTGTGTTTGTGCTGTACTATGCCCTATGTGACCCATTTCAGTTGGAGTGGAATCCTTTTGCTCTGTATCACATTATTGTGAACAAACATTATGTTGTGTGCCATGAAAATGTTCTATGTTCAAATTGAAAGGATCAATGTGAGATTTTAGATACTATATTACTGGAAAACTCATCATAAAAGTCTTTTTAAAATTTAATCCTGTGCCTCCAAGAAGGATTCCTAGCATAGTTTGTAGACAAGCCAACTAGAGGAGAGGCCATTCTGGATCTTCTACTGGGGTAATGAGTCTGGTCAGGCGATGGATCGCTCAGGTAAGCATATTGGAGACCACAACAACAGAATCTTTAGCATTGGACAATGATAGGAGTATACAAAATGGGAAAGTGTTTAATTGGGGAAGAACTAATCACCATGGGATTAGGCAAGAATTGGGGATTTTCTCAGGGAAATGCGCAACAGAAATGTGGAGGATGATGAGGGATGACATAGGCAGTGTCTTGGATAGGTCTGTCCATCTGAAGTAGGGAAAAGTCAGTAGGGTAAAAGAGCTTTGGTTGAGAAGAGAGGTGGGACATCTAGCAAGAGGAAGAAGGAAGCATGCATAAGGTTTAGGAAGCAAAAGTCAGGAAGGGCTCTGGATAATTATATGGGAGCCAGGAAGGAACTTAAGAAAGAATTTAGGAGAACTAGAGGGGGGCATGAGAAGACCTTGCCAAGTAGGATTAAGAAAAACCCTAAGGCATTGTCAATGTACTATAAAACAAAAAGATGACTAGAATGAGAATGGGACCAATAAAATATAAAGATGGGAGCATGTGCCCAGGGATAGAGAAGGCCGGGGGGGGGGGGGGTTGGGGGGGGGGCGGGGGGGAGGGGTTCCAAAAGGAAAATACTGCTGGGGCATTGGTGATGATTTTTAAAATCTTAGGTATACAGCACGGTAACAGGCCCTTTCGGCCCACAAAACCCATGCTATCCAATAACACCCAATTGACCTACACCTGTGTTACATTTTGAATGGTTGTAAGAAACCGGAGCACCTGGAGGAAATCCACGAGACATGGGGAGAACGTACAAACATCTTACAGACAGTGCTGGATTCGAACTCAGGTCACTGGCGCTGCAACAGCTTTGTGCTAACTGCTAGGGTAACCATTCCGCTAACCGTAATTTTGTTTAAAAATATTTTATGTGAAATGTTTTAACCACACATGCAATCAGTTACAAAGTTAATCAGACAAGTACAAAGGTAAATCTAGTATTTAATACATGATGGTTATACCCCAATCCCCCAAACCTCATCCACCCAAGGAAGACCTCAAAGAAAAAGATGTGGATATAGAAAAAGAAAGCAAGAAAATAATAAAGAATTAGAAAAGAAAGAAAAAGCAGAATGGATTGTTGAAAAGTGGCACACCGCTACCGATCATAAATTCATGTTCTGTTTAATTTTCTTTGGAGAAGGTCAATGCAGGCCTCGAGGGGTATGAAGAATACAACTAAAGCTAATCATGATCTTTGTGTCCTTCTTGGCCATAGGAAAGGTACTTGAGGATTGGAGAATGGCAAATGTAGTCACCTAATTTGTAGTCCTGTCTCCGCAAGACAGGAGGGAAAATCCTGGGAAACATAGACAAGTGAGGTTTACATCTACGGTGGGCACTCTATTGGATGGGATTCTTAGGACAGGATTTATAAGCATTTAGAGAAGTATGGTAGCATTTATTACTAATAATCAAAAATCTTTCCCACTCAGCCCTTTACTTTTTAATCCGGTGTTAGAACCCCTTGCAAATTCACTCCATATTGAAATTCAAGGTATTAGTAGAGGAGATGAAGTACATAAAGTCTCTCTATATGCAGATCATCTTTTATTCTATATTTCAGATCCTGCTAATTCTACCCCTCTGATGCTCTCTTTACTATTAGATTTTGGGAGTTTTTCTGGATATAAACTAAATTTTCAGAGAAGTGAATTATTCCCAATAAACTTCCATGATCCCTATTGATGATAATATTCCATTTAAGATTGTTAAAGAGCATTTTAATTACTTAGGTGTTAAAATCACTAGGAAATTTAAAGATTTGTTTAAATTATTTTTTTCCCTTTATTTGATTTTGTGAAACAATCTTTTACTAGATTGTCCCCATTGACTTTGTCTTTGGTTGGTCATTTTAATGCTGTTAAGGCTATAATATTACCTAAATTTTTATACCTTTTTCAAGCTCTCCCAATTTTTATTCTAAAATTTTATTTTGATAATATTGATTCTAAGATTTAATCTTATATTTGGAATGGTATGAGGGCCAGATTGAATAAGCTTCACTTACAGAAGCTTAAGAAGGATGCTGGTATGACCTTCCCGAATTTGAGATTTTACTATTGGGCAGTTAATATTTGCTATTTTGGATTTATTACTTTGATAAATTTGATCATCCACTCTGATTAGATTAAGAATTGAAATCTGTCCAGAATTATTCCTCACCTTTTTTTTAGACTACCTAAGATCATAAGTATATTTCTAATCCAATTATTAAATATTCATTGTAAATTTGGTTTCAATTTCAAGTTTTTTGGACTAAAATTTTTTGCCTTATAACAATTATAGCATTCTTGACCATCTACTCTTGTCCAAACCTTCCTTATTTAGAAGATTAAAAGAATTATCTCTTTTGCAGATTTATTCACTGATTGTGGTTTGATATCTTTTGAACAACTTTCTACCAAATATAATTTACCATTCATGGATTTTTTTTAGATATCTACACATTAGAGATTTTCTGAATATGGTACTGTCTAATTATCTAACATAACAACAACCAGATTTACATAACACTTTGTTCTGGTTAAACCCCTTTCAGAAGGGTTTAATTGGTACTATTTATAATCTTATATTAAATTTGAGATCAGTCCCCATAGATAAGATTCAACAAACATGAGAATTGGAGCTTCAACTAACATTATCTCCTGAAACTTGGGGACTAGATAATATTTCTTCATTTTGTGCACATCATTCTTTAATACAGTTTAAAATAGTTCATAGAGCATATATGTCTAAAGATAAACTAGCTCGCATCTATCCTAATGCAAGCTCTACTTGTGATAAATGCAATACTGAGACGGATGGCTTCATTGACTCATATGTTTTGGTCATGCCCCGTGTTAGAAAAATATTGGAAAGATATTTTTAAAAACTCTATAAATGATACTGGCTTTTCAATTACAACCTAACTTCTTAACTTCTGCTTCTGGATTAACAGATGTAGGGTGTTTACCTACTTCCTCATATTGAGTTATAGCTTTTTCTACACTATTATTTAGAAGAGCCATTTTATTTAAATGGAAAGACTGATTCTCCTACATTATTTCAAAGGCTTTCTCATGTTATGTTTTTCTTAAATCTGGAAAAAAAATCAGAAATCGTATCTAGATACAACTATTAAAAATGAAGAAACATGGAAACCATTTATTGCTTACTTTCAGACATAATATAATTCTTGCCGTTTTTGTTATCTGTAGGTGGGGACCGGAGCTATGTTTTAAACTATTTGACAGATCCTCAGGAAGGATGCTCAGTTTATTTTAAATTTAATTTTATTATACATATATATATATATATATATATATATTTAGTATAATCTTCTCAAGCATAGTCTCATTGCTTTGTGAGGGGCAGGTCATGCCTCATGAGACTTATTGAGTTTTTCGAGGAGGTGACAAAAGAAACTGATGAAGGTTAGACAGTAGCTTACGTGGAGGTGTAAAGATCCCCCATGGTAGACTCATTCAAAAAGTCATGAGGCATGGGATCCAAGGAACCTTGGTGTTTGGATTTCAGAATTGACTAGCCTGCAAAAGCAAAAGGTAGCATTAGATGGAATTGTGGTGAATGTCTGCCAATCTGCCTGTCTCCCCTCTGGCGAGCCTTGCTCTACTAATATTGGCTGTGCATTATCTCTACTGTTAAGGACACTCCCCTTGGATATAACTGTATATGCACCTGTTGTCTTTCATTATTGTACCATGAGTTTCTGCTAATAAAAGCCATGATTATTGTTTGACCCCCATCGTCTTTGTCTACTTCATCAACTAGCACTTCAATTTTATTAGCAGAAATGGATGCAGCCCTCAAGCCAGAGCAGCTGATAATCGACCAGTCTGCCCCGAGGGCCAGAGAAATTTTCAACCACTGGATTGCTTGTTTCGATAACTACATGGCTTGAAACAACGTGGTCGATGAGGCGATGCAGTGGGGCCACCTGAACTCTCTGCTGGGTGAGGTCCCTTTTGTCTTAATGCAAGGAGCTACCACTCGGGCTATAGCCCGGGAACGTCTGACTGCCTACTATGCAGCGCCACGGAATGTGGTACTTGCTCAACACCAGTTCCTGACTAGACACCAGAAACCTGGGGAAAATGATGCTGCCTATGCCCTGGCCCTCGACTCACTGGCAAACAAATGTGATGTCAGGACAGTCAATGTGCAACAACACCACAATGCCTTGAAGCTGGATGCTTTAGTCAACGGGATTGACTCCAGTTACATCCGACAGAGGCTGCTGGAGACGGAGCCCTTAACCTATGACCGGGCAGTCACTCTAGCCAAAACACTGAGAAGTGCCATGCGGTCCAGTCAAATGCTAGAAACCAAAAAGGAAACATCCAGGAGTGCTGGAACCCCAAAGGAAAGAAAAAGGCAAACTCCTGAAAAATGCTACTTCTGTGATAAGAGCTGGCACCCCAGACAGAAGTGCCTGGCTCGATTTGCAACCTGCAGCTATTGTGGGAAACTCGGCCACTTTCGCATGTAAGGCGAAAAGTACTCCCTCTGGTAAGAAGAAGAAGAGAAGCACCAAGAAAATGCATCCTGGAGGTGCAGGAATGGAAGGCAATTGTGAAAAGGGGAAATCTTCAGACGAGCAGGCTAAATCGACTTCAAGTGATGGCATGGTGAGATCCCCTGTGATAGCTCAATTGACTCCAAAGCTTGGGGGATGTTACGACTGGAACGGTTGACTATGAAGGGGGAGATGAATGGTGAGACTCTTGATTGTCTAATAGGCTTGGGGAGTGCTGACAGCTACATCCACGAAAGAGTTGCCAGATCCTTAAATTTACAGAGATATCCAGCGAACAGAAAGATATCGATGGCTTGTAGTGAACTTACAAAGACTGTACGGGACAAGTGTAAAGTTACTTCAAATTTGCAAGGACATTACCTGGCTGATGTGTGGCTCTTTATTATGCTGGAGCTCTGTGCCCCTGTGGTACTGGGGTTAGATATTCAATCTCAGATCAACAGTGTAGTGTTACATTTTGGTGGGCCATCCCCTGCACTAGTTACTGTAGTCTGTCCACATTAAAGATAAAGCTCCTTCCCTTTTCAGTGATTTATCCCCCAAGTGTCAGCCGATTGCCACTAAGAGCCGTTCTTACAGCAAAGAGGATCGTGAGTTTATCGAAGCTGAGACCCAGAGATTGCTTAAAAAGGGAGTAATTGAACCCAGTAAGAGTCCGTGGCGAGCCCAGGTGGTAGTTTTGAAAAATCACAGTAAGAAATGACTGCCTATTAACTACAGCCAGACAATCAACCGTTACACTAACCTGGATGCCTAACCCCTGCCACGCATCAATGAAATGATTAATCAGATAGCGCAATTCAAAGTGTACTCCACTATCGACCTCAAAGCAGTTTACCACCAAATGCCCATTAAAAAAAAAGGAACGACCCTATACAGCCTTTGAGGCTGATGGGGATTTATACCAGTTTAAAAGGGTACCTTTTGGAATCACTAATGGTGTGTCAGTGTTTCAGAGGGAAATGGATAAGATTGTTAGGAAGTATGAGTTACTGCGTATGTTTCCCTATCTGGATAATGTCACTATCTGTGGGAAAACACAGGCTGAGCACGACAACAACTTAAAGAAATTTTTAGCAACAGCTAAAGAACTTAATTTAATGAGGGCAAATGTGTGTTCAATGCAACAGAGCTACCCATTGGGCTACATTGTCCGCAAGGGCGAAATCCGCCCCGACCCAGAATGAATGGCCCCCCTTAAGAAGTTACCACCCCCCAAACTCAGCAAAAGCCCTTAAAAGGTACATGGGATTCTTTTCCTACTACTGCAAATGGATTCAGGACTATGCCACAAAGGCAAGCCCTCTGTTTGACAGTAAATTTTTTCCTCTCTCTCCAATGGCCTTGAAGGCTTTCGAGAGAATTAAAGCTGATATTGCCAAAGCTGGACTATCGTCCATTGACGAGGATGTCCCATTCCAAGTGGAAATGGATGCCTCAGATTGTGCCTTGGCAGGAACCCTTAATCAAAAGGGTTCCTGTGGCATTCTTCTCCCGCACGTTACGTGGACCTGAACTTAAACATCCTGCCATTGAAAAAGAAGCCCAGGCTATTATTGAAGCTCTTCGCTACTGGAAACACTTTCTAGCCAGCAGAAAATTTACTCTTGTCACTGATCAGAAATCTGTAGCCTACATGTTGCTGAAACAAGCCATGAAAAACCTCAACAATGACGACGCTATTTACATCCGGTACCGCACGGATGGCAGTCTCTTCAATCTGAGGCGCCTGCAAGCTCACACCAAGACACAAGAGCAACTTGTCCATGAACTACTCTTTGCAGACGATGCTGCTTTAGTTGCCCATTCAGAGCCAGCTCTTCAGCGCTTGACGTCCTGTTTTGCGGAAACTGCCAAAATGTTTGGCCTGGAAGTCAGCCTGAACAAAACTGAGGTCCTCCATCAGCCATCTCCCCACCATGACTACCAGCCCCCCCACATCTCCATCGGGCACACAAAACTCAAAACGGTCAACCACTTTACCTATCTCGGTTGCATCATTTCATCGATGCAAGGAACGACAACGAGATAGACAACAGACTCGCCAAGGCAAATAGCGCCTTTGGAAGACTACACAAAAGAGTCTGGAAAAGCAACCAACTGAAAAACCTCAGAAAGATTAGCATATACAGAGCCGTTGTCATACCCACACTCCTGTTCCGCTCCAAATCATGGGTCCTTTACCGGCATCACCTACGGCTCCTAGAACACTTCCACCATCGTTGTCTCCACTCCATCCTCAACATTCATTGGAGCGACTTCATCTCCAACATCAAAGTACTCGAGATGGCAGAGGCCGACAGCATCGAATCCACGCTGCTGGAGATCAAACTGCGCTGGGTAGGTCACGTCTCCAGAATGGAGGACCATCGCCTTCCCAAGATCATGTTATATGGCAAGCTCTCCACTGGCCACCGAGACAGAGGTGCACCAAAGAAGAGGTACAAGGACTGCCTAAAGAAAGCTCTTGGTGCCTGCCACATTGACTACTGCCAGTAGGCTGATATCGCCTCAAACCGTGCATCTTGGCGCCTCACAGTTCAGCGGGCAGCAACCTCCTTTGAAGAAGACCACAGAGCCCACCTCACTGACAAAAGACAAAGGAGGAAAAACCCAAAACCCAACCCCAACCAACCAATTTTCCCTTGCAACCGCTGCAACCGTGTCTGCCCGTCCCGCATCAGACTTGTCAGCCACAAACGAGCCTGCAGCTGATGAGGACATTACCCCTCCATAAATCTTCGTCTGCGAAGCCAAGCCAAAGAAAGAAGAAACATGTTCAGTATTAAACACAAAAGTAAAATCAAGAACGATAAGATGGCACGCTGGCGAATAGAACTCTCAACTTATAATTATGAGATCCAGTACAGACCGGGTAGGTTAAATGATCCCTTTGACGCATTGTCACAATCTGCTGCTGGTGCTCAGCTGGAGGGGCTAAAAGAGATCCATAGCAGACTATGCCACCCAGGGGTCATGAGATTCATCCACTACATAAGGGCTAACAACCTTCCTTACTCTCTGGAAGAAGTCAAGAAACTGATTAAAAGCTGTCCTGTTGGCGCAGAATGTAAACCACAATACTTCAAAGCACCAGAGGCCACTCTCATCAAGGCAACCCGACCTTTTGAGAGGATTAGTTTAGATTTTAAAGGGCCTTCCAACAACAAAAATGTATATTTCCTTACAATAATTGACGAACATTCCAGGTTTCCCTTTGCGATACCCTGTCCTGACGTCTCGTCAGCACCTGTCATTAAGTCACTTGACAGAATTTTCAGCATTTTTGGTTTTACCAATTACATTCATACCGATAGAGGCTCAACATTCATGAGATCTGAACTGCGGCAAGTCCTGCTACAAAAAGGGATTGCCACCAGCCATACCACGAGCTACAACCCGCGGGGCAATGGGCAGGTTGAAAGGGCTAATGCTACAGTCAGGAAGACTGTTAATCTTGCTTTAAAAACACATGGTTACCCTGTTACCCGGTGGCAGGAGGTGCTGCCTGAGGCACTACATTCTATTTGGTGTTTATTGTGTACTGCAACAAATTAAACACCTCATGAACGTATGTTTGTCTTTCCTAGGAAATCAGAAATTGTGATGGACTGGCCAGCCTGTTTATCTGAGCCTGGAACCGTGCTGCTGAAGAGCCACGCTCGGGCGTGTAAAACAGACCCCCTAGTCCAACCAGTTCAGCTACTGCATACCAACCCCAACTACGCTCATGTTAGATTTCCAGACGGGAGTACTGACACTGTACCCCTAAGAGATCTGGGCTTGCCTGGTTCACCCTTCCTCGCACCCCTACTCAGAGTGAGCTTGAGAGGTTGGACTCACTCCCCCCAGTCTGTGACCCCTAGTCAGCTTTCAGATGGCCATGCTGAGGCTCCACTGCCTCACGCTGGCAATTCTGGAGCAGGTCAAGAAGTCAGTCCTTCCCACACTACAGACCCAGGAACTGTACCAGTTCCCAGGTTTGCAAAGGAGCCACCTGTTTTGAGACGAAGCACCAGAATTTGTAAACACCCTGATAGGCTGACATATTCATAAAACATCTCATCATATTTCGATTGCTTGCTAGATACTGGCGTATTTTGGCTGTTAGAGTATCTCTTTTTTTTTGACAAATGAAAGTCTCAAGGCCAAACATGGTATCCATGTATCGCTTGCTTCAATCTTTCTTAGCAGCTCTCCTTTTGATTTTAACCCTTCTTCTGCCGGAGGTAGACTGTGGTGAATGTCTGCCAAGCTGCCTGTTTCCCCTCTGGCGAGCCTTGATGCACTAACATTGGCTGTGCATTATCTCCACTGTTAAGGACACTCCCCTTGGGTGTATCTGTGTATGCATCTATTGTCTTTCATTATTGTACCATGAGTTTCTGCTAATAAAAGCTATGATTATTGTTTGACCCCATCGTCTTTGTTTACTTCATCAACTGGCACTTCAGGAATCTATTCTGCCTTTGGGTTAGTAACTAGTGGCATTCCACAGATCTGTTCTGGGGCCGTAGTCTTTGCAATTTTTATAAATGACAGGTAAAGAGCTGGATCAGTATGTCTGCAGATGATGTAAAGGTTAGAGATTTTGTGGATAACGTAGAAAGTTGTCTTAGGTTATCACAACATATAGACAAGATGCAGAATTGGGTGGATAGATGGAAAATGGTGTTCAATACAGATAAGTGTGAAGTGATGCACTTTGGAAGTCGAATTTGAAGGTAGAGTATATGGTTAATGACAGGATTCTTAACAGTGCGATGGAACAGAGAGATCTTGAGGTCCACGTCCATAGATCCCTCAAGATTGCCAATTGATAAGGTGGTTAAGAAGGCATATGGTGTGCTGGTCTTCATTAGTTGGGGGATTGAGTTCAAGAGCCACGTGGCAATGTTGCAGCTCTAAACCTCACTTGAGGTATTGTGTTCATTTCTGGTCACATCATAACAGAAATTAGTTAAATGCTTTAGGATTTCTTGTGAATTGGAGAACATGTCATCTGAAGCAAGGTTAAAAAAATAATTTAAATTTAGGCATACAGTACGGTAACAGGCCATTTCGGACCACGAGCCCTTGCCATCCAATTTACATCCAATTAACCTACACCCATGGGATATTTCAAATGGTGGGAGGAAACTGGAGCCCCCGGGGCAAACCCACACAGACATGAGGAGAACGTACAAGCTTTTCACAGACAGTGCGGGATTCGAACCCAGGTCCTGATCGCTAGCACTGTAAAGGTGCTGTAAAGGTTGAAGCAATGAAGGATGAGATGTGACTTAATAGAGATATATAAGATTATGAGGACCTTATTCCTGGGGGAAAAAATACAAAATACTGGAGGGCATCCGTTTAAGGTGCGGGAAAGAAAGTTTAGGGGAAATGACAGAAGCAACTGTTTTTTTACACAGAGAGTGGTGGGTGCCTGGAATGCATTGCTGGGATTGGTGGCGGAGGCTGGTACAATTGAGCACATGGATATAAGAAAAATAAAGGGTTATTAGCAGGCGAAAATAGAAAAATAGGGGATGTAAGTTGTTATGTAGTCAGGATATATACCCTTCTCATTGTAGTAAGATAGTGTACCACTGTGGGGCATATGTATATGCATATGTGAGTGTGTGCAGTTTCCTAAGATGGTGGAAGGCATCGGTAAGTACAGCCTCTTTTGTTCTTTGAATCTTGCATCTCTATGATATTTAAGAAGCCTCTCAAGTAACACAGAGACATAACATGGTGGAAGAGGTATAAGAGAACAAGAATAAAGCCATTCAATCGATTGAACGTCACTGAAATTATGAAGGGGAATAAAAGAAAAAAATTACTGAAAAAAAATGGCTGGAGCAACAGCAGTTTACCCAGCTGGGAGGCTAAAGACATTCTTGAATCGTTTAAAAAGTTGCAGCAGGAGTGAAATTTAACATTCAAAAGCTATTTTAAAAATGCAACATCAAAGGAGAAGGTCAGTTATCTACTTCTCTGGGCAGGGGAGTGAGGCCTTGACTTATTTAATAGCTGGGAGCTTACAGAGGTGGAGAAAAATGATCCAGAGCAGATATTTGCAAAGTTTACTTCTCACTTTGAACCCAGGTCTAACCATAGAATTAAATGCTATGAATTTCAAGGCTTAATGCAAGAGACTGATGAAATTGTTTATTATTTCCTCACTAGACTAATGTAGATTTAAGAATATGGAGGAAATATTAGTTGATCAACTAATATGGGGAAATGCCCATTCCGAAGTCCAAAAGTCTCTTATAGGGAAGGATAGCTTGAAGCTGGCTGAAGCTATAGACGCAGCCAGAGCCTTCAAAGCCATGAGGATGCAAATGAAATCCCTATCTATGCAGACCCACCCACAGTAAAGAGAAGGAAGGGTTGATGCTATAAAGAACACAATCAGAAAAGTGCAAACCCCCCAAGACCTACAGGAAATGCGACAGACAGCACCCCTCCGATGACCGAAATGAATGCCCCGCATACGGTCCTGAATGTAGAGCCTGTGATAAAGCAAACCACTGGGCAAAGATGTGCAAGTCTGGTATGAAGAGAACAGTAATACCAGTGAAGATAAGACAAGAAAAAGATCCACCACATAAAAGGAAACAACAATGAGGACTCCGACTCCCAGATACTGGACATAGAATCCATACACCTTCATGAGATGTAAGTTGAGATGAATGAAGGAAGCGAGCTGCACAAAAGGATTCAAATACAGAGGACAATCCAGAACAAGGCCACGATATTCAACCTAAAGGTGAAGCTGGATACTGGATCACAAAACAATGTCCTTCCACTCAGAATCTACAGCCAGATGTTTCCAGAGAACATAATGAAAGGGTATCAAAAAGATGGTGCAAAGGAAACAGAAAATGTCACATTAACTGCTTATGGTAGACCCATGATCAAGCAGCCAGGGAGAGCTAAGATTAATGGCTGCCATAAGAGAAAGAACATCCTCTGTACATTCTACGAGGTAGACATAGACAAACCAGCAATTCTAGGTCTGGATAGCTTCTGGGAGTTGCAATTGATCTCTGTCAATTATGAGATCCAGATGAGAAAAATATACCAAAAGTACAGAAATACAATAAAAATAGGAAATGATTTCCACAGAAGTATCTGCCAGGCCATGGCACACAGTGGGAGCAGACTTGTTCACTGAGAATCAAGAATAGTATTTAATTGTGGCCTGTTACTACTCTAAGTTTCCATTATCAAAATGGTGAAAGTCCTTAGAGCCTCAACTATCTCCTCAGAAATGAGAGCGCTTTTTGCTGAACAAGGAATACCTGAGCAAGTAATATGTGACAATGGAACACAGTTCACATCACAAGAATTCAGAAAGCTGGCTGCAGAGTGTACTGACAATAACCACACCAGTAGTGCGAGTATAAGACAGCTTTAATAAACTATATGTACACTAAGAGGTCTTGACTCTCTGCAAGACGAACCTGGAAGGCTAGACTGTAGCTCTGGACTGCTTTATATACAAGGTCACCGGGATAACCCCTGGTGAACAAGTGGTGTAATTACATATCACCACATTCAGCCCCCTAAAAAATTGTTATTCCCCCCCCACCCCCCCATCCTCCTTCCCTTGTTTGTAAGTTCATAAGTCCAAAATTTTTCAGGGCTTCCTTTGCCTTCTGGACCTCCTCGGTAGTGGTATAGGGGTGGAGAGTGCAGTCTGCCTTTCGGCCTTTCTTGGTGGAGATGTGGGAGTGGGAAGTACTAGATGGCCATGTGGACGTGTGGGCTGGAGATCCTCTTGTATGGGATTAGGTCCTGCCATCAAGTCTAGGGTAGTGATATTTTGTGGGGCGGGCGTACCCAGGGTCCTGATTTCCGGGGTGGGTGGTCTAGTCCTCTGGGGTGACTCGATGGACGACTGTTCTAGTGACTGCTGCTGCGCTCCTTGTTGATCCGTAGACATCTGTGTTTCCTTTGTGTTGTTCACACATCTGGCTGGCGCGAGATCCCTGGTGGCTAATGAGTCTTCTCTTCCATCTGGGAATGTGACGAAGGCGTACTGAGGGTTCGTGTGCCTCAACTCCATTTGATCCACCAGTGGATCCGCTTTGTGGGGTCTGCAGCGCTTCCGGAGGAGAACAGGTCCCGGTGTCATCATCCATTTAGGTAGCACTGTGCCCGTCATGGCTTTCCTTGAAAAGAAAAGATACGGTCATGTGGGGTCATGTTAGTGCCAGTACACAACAAAGAACGTATAGAGTGTAGGGCTTCTGGCAACACTCCTTGCCATCTAGTAACAGGCAGGTCTTTTGCTTTTAAAGTCAAGAGGACCATTTTCCAGATAATGGGATTTTCCCTTTCGACTTGTCCATTCCCCCTGGGATTGTAACTTGTAGTGCGGCTGGTAGCAATCCCTCTCTCGTGCAGGTACTGCTGTACTTCTGCGCTCATGAATGCAGCTCCCCTGTCTGTGTGTATGTAGTTCAGGTACCCAAATATGCTGAAGATGCGTTGGAGGCATTTTATAACAATGGCTGCTGATCCATAAGAACACGGGATTGTGAAGGGGAATCGGGAATATTCATCTACTACGTTTAGGAAATAGACTTTTCTATTATTGGATGGGAGCGGGCCTTTAAAATCGAGGCTGAGGCGCTCAAAAGGTTTGGTAGCTTTTATCAGGGTAGCTTTGTCTGGCCGATAAAATTGCGGTTTGCATTCCACTCAGATGGGGCAGCTCTTGTTCACTGACCTCACTTCCTCTACTGAAAATGGGAGGTTTTGGGTTTTAATGAAGTGAAACAGTCTAGCAACCCTTGGGTGGCCCAGGTCATTGTGCAAGCTCTGCAACTGGGACATGTGGTTAAGGATGGCACAAGTGCCTCTGGACAGCACGTCCGGGGGCTCATTGAGTCTCCTGGGGCAGGATAGAATGTTGTAGTTAAATGTAGACAATTCTATCCGTTCTTAATTCTCCCCCCGTTCTGGTTATCGAACATAAAAGCCACAGACCGTTGATCCGTGACAAGGGTGAAGTGTTTGCACGCCACATAATGCCTCTTGGTAGGACCTGGCATCCTGTATAAGGGAGTAAGGGTGGTCTCCCAGCTGCGCTAACAGCAGCATTAATAGCTCTTTTTCCGATGCCTCAGCACCCTCCACGTAATTCAAAAAGCATCTCTGCCAGCGGCCGAAGTGCATGCCGGCTCCGAGATTTCTGCGGTCGAGCTCCAGCTTGACTGGTTGCAGGACATGGCTAAGCCGCAGTCTCTGGTCCCTTAGGTAATGTGGGGGAACCCCGGAATTTTATCCTGGTCTCCACGTGGTCTCCGGGTCTAGGTGTGGCAAGGGCGGACCCTGGGGTACTGGGAGCTGCTTGTAGAGCCTCTGTGGGGCTTGTGTCTGCTGGAGGAGTAACCTGGGTGCTTGGGGCTTTTGGCTGAGTCTCTGGCTTTGGGACGTTTGCAGTGGGCTTAGGGGGGATCCCAGTGGTAGCGTCAGGTCTCCGTGTTACTGGCGAAACTGCTGCTGGGGTAGTGACGGTAGCGTTGTCTGCTTTCCCTGTCTCTGCAGTGGTCGAGAATTCTGCACATACATGTCAATTGGGAGCACGACTTGTGGAGATCCTTCCACCCGTGCTTGTAGTGGCCCCTTTCTGATTGGACCGAGGTTTAGGGTTGGCGGCGTCAGTACCGGTGAACCCATGGGCAGGCAGGGCTCTTGGCCTTTTCTTACCTGCCCTATCATACTTCTGTGGTCTTCCCCACATTCCACCACGATTCCAGTACAGCGGTCCCTCGCCATCTCTGTCCTCAGATACATATGCGTGCTGGTTGTCCCCGGATTCCATTCCTCAGGAAGAGTCTTCAGGTGGTCGGGAATGCGTGTTGGAGAAGAAGCAGGTTCCATCCTACTAGCTATGATATGAGTTTATTAAATTGTACTGACAATAACCACACCAGCAATGCGAGTATAAGACAGCTTTAATAAACTAATATGTACACTAAGAGGTCTTGTCTCTCTGCAGGACGAACCTAGAAGGCTAGACTGTAGCTCTGGACTGCTTTATATACAAGGTCACCGGGATGATCCCTGGTGACCTAGTGCTGTAATTACATATCACCACACAGATTATGGGTTTCTATTACTACATCATCCCCAAACTACCCCAAACGTCATGGGTTCATTGAAAGACAAGTGCAAACTGTGAAATGCACACTAGCTAAGTGTCACGAAACAAAAGAAGCTCCATACCTATCATTACAAACAATACCTTTAAGGGCTGACATGAAAGTCCCCGGCAGAACTTCTAAATGACAGGAGAGATAAAACAACTCTGCCAAGCAAAATACACCTTCCAGCAGACCAGGAGGAAACCAGAAGAAGACTGGCTTACACGCAAGAGGAAGGACGCCAGCATTATAACAAACATGGACAAACATTGCCAGAACTCTTCAGAGGGCAGCATGTGCATATTCAAGAGCCGGTAGTGAAAACATGGACCCCAGTAAAGGTCATCAGAGAAACTGAGACAGGCTCTGGCAATCAGCTGAGGAGGAACAGAATTCACATCTGGCCGACACAAGATATGATGAAGCAGAAAATACCAGCAAAGCCAGCAGTACCAATATCAAGTGAGGTATCAAGTGAAGAGACCACAACCACTAATAACGAAACATCAACACAGCAGTTGTCAGATCTTTTCTTCTTTTCTTTCTTTCTTTGGCTTGGCTTCGCGGATGAAGATTTATGGAGGGGTAAATGTCCATGTCAGCTGCAGGCTAAGATAAAACACAACCAACTACACCAGCATCACAGAGCCCAACGGTCACAGCCAAATCCACTAAATGGAGAAGCAACCTACTGCCACCAGTGCGATATCAATAAGAACTATTTAAAAAATAGTTTTGTGAATACACTAGTGTACAAGTTCAGTTACTTAAATTGCACTGGAAAGAAAGTGATAAAGAATGCTAAATGTTTCTTTATCTCGAGAAGGAGGGATGTTTATATGGTCAGGATAATTTGAACTATTCTGTAACCGCATAAGAACACACCCTTCTCACTGTAGTAACTGTAGTGCAACATAGTATATGTATATGTCAGTGTGTGAAGTTTCCTGAGATCGTGGAAGGCATCAATCAGTAAGTAGATTCTCTTTTGTTATTTGAATTTTGCATCTCTAAGTTATTTAAGAAGCCTCCCAAATAATGAAAGAGTCACAAGTAAAATAGAGAGTGTGACGTAGGGGAAAAATTACATTGTTCTGGAATAAGTTTACATCAGTCATGGGCTGAAATGGCCATACTTAGAATGTAGAACATAAAATACTACAGCACAGTATAGGCCCTTCGGCCCTCAATGTTGTTATAAGGAAGTACTGAACCCTCCCTCCCTATACTGTGCTGTCATCTTCTATGTTCCATGTTAGTGCCTGCATTCATCACCTCTAACTCAACTATTCATTTTTGAGAAACACAGAGGGAGATGTAGATCTGCTTAGGCCTCTACAGCTGGTTCATTCTACTCTATAACTACACAGTATCATACCTATGACATACATTTATGTAAGCCCTGCACAGTACTTCATCCATCTTTCAGTTGAGAACATGCCTGATTGAAGAATCTAAGCAGCGTGTATGAGAGATGTGAAAGACGTTTTATGAAAATATTAATAATCCGATCCTGGAACGAACTGATAAGACCAAAGGCTGATGAAGTTTCCAATGTATTATGGTCAGCACTACAGGTAGGATTCAGATTGCACCCCATGGGCCTCATCATATAATCTGTTTATGCCATGCATTCAGAACTAATTAGGTAAAAATGAGTTTATGTTTAATTGGGTACATTATAGTTCCTGTGGTGTAGCCCATGTGAATTGGTTCTTGTACAGTTGCAGGTAGGAAGGGTACTAGTTACATGGCTGATATAAGTTCAGAATGCTTTTGATGAGAACATTTTGGTTGAAAGAAAAGAATATTCCTTTTGCAATTAGAGTGTGACCTCAATTTTGTGAACGACAACATCTATTAAAATGTGGTGCTGATGACTTTGTTATTCTGTGCCAAGATCTCAGTTTAGCTGTGGCTATTTCTGGCATGCACACAAGCAAGTTGCTAGCACGGATGGCTTCATGAAGGGGCCAACTCTTCTTCTGCATAGAAAATCACTTGGGTCAAGGTAGATGCACTTAGTTTAATCATAGGGGAAACTGACAGGGAGCAGCGAACTGTACTCGATGCTCTCCCACAGAGTTACTAATAAAATAAGACCAAGGCTGCAATTAAATTTGTGGGTTTGAAATGAAGAGGAGGCACTTCAAAGAGGTCTTGTCCCTAGATCCAGGAGCATTGTTTGCTTTTTAATTATTCACTTGGGTTTGCATATTGTTCTAACAGGATAGGAGACTTAAGAGAGATGAATTAGAGACTTAATTAATATATTTTATTTTATTATATTTATTACACCAGTAATGATAATGCTGCTCCAGGTATTTTCAAATGGCTTTCAATTTTAGATGTATTTTGCACATTTTTGCATCCATGAATGTCAGATGGAATCAAAGAGAAATAAACCTCATTCCTCATAATCTTGCACTATTTTTATAACTAACATTGGTTATTGAACAGGGAGTCTTACTTCCTGAAACCCCGAGTAAGAGGCTATCATGGGATCTCTGGGATAACACTGAAGAACAGGGAAATCGGACTGACCAAGGCTCATCACTCCCAGTGATATTCCGTAAAATTTGATTTTACTGACTTCCTTATACACAGCCAAATTAACATTTATGCTCTCTCTCACACACACACACACACACACACACACACACACCAATGCCCACACCCAACATATTAATGTACGCACACACACACCAACGCACACACACCAAACACACACGCAAACACACATACACCCAACACACGAACGTGCACACACACACTCAACTCACCAATGCATGCATGTGCGCACACACTCACACACACACACACACCAACACACACACACTCACACACACACACATACACCCAACTCACCAATGCGCACACACATACCAACACACACACACCAAAACACTGGCGCACACACACCAACCAACATACACACCAACACAGATACACCTACCAACACACACCACACACACACACACACACACACACACACACACACACACACACACACACACACACACACACACACACACACACACACACACACACACACACACACACACACACACTTAGAACCTTCTTCATCAACAGTTGCACAGGAGCATCATAATCCTAAGCAGAATGTGCAAATGATTACCCTATGAATTTGAGGTCAGACTGGCTGCTGTTTATAGGTAATGCATTGACATAGTTCAAACTCAGGGAACATGGCAAACTGACAAATGTCTCTGGTGAGTAGTTTAAAGGTTATAAGATTTGGGAAGGCTTTCCAGACTCGTTTGTTGTTTATTCTTCTGCCTTCTATCTCGCATTTACCTGCACAAACTCCATTTGATCCTCCGTGGACTCTCCCATTTCTGTCTCATCTCTCCATTCTGAATTTGAATCCTCTCCCCTCACTCCATCCTTTCTTTATTCATTCCCCAATGCCTTGTTCTCTCTCCCTTCTGATTCACTACCTTCTTCCTCCCTCCATCCCCACACATGCACCCTCCCAGATGCTTTTCTCTCTCCTCATTGCAATCTCCAATCAAGGATTGAATTTTAAAAATATGTTTGAATATTGTAAGTCAGTGAGTAAGGAGGTTGGACAATTAACTGCTCTTCAAGTGAATGCACACACTGGAAAACACACTTCTGATTCAAGCAACACGGAGTGTCTTCGTATCTGCTCGGGTGTTAGGATTACCTTATTTCCAACCAGGATTCCGCTGGGCATACCGTTTCCTCAGGATTGGGCTAGGTTGTCCATGTAAACCAGGTCTCCCAGAGACTAGCCTCTGACTAAGAACTTGGGTCCATCTTATACTGATCCATACATTACCGTGGTATCTGAGACAGCTCACTGGTCAAATGGATTTGAAGTTAGAATTTTAAGTAGCCTGGGTAGCTCCTGAGAATTAAAAGGAAGTAATGAGATGGGATGTAACAAGTAGACAAGGGAAGAAGTGATTTGGAGCAGGTTCTTCCATCCGGACAGAGGGGACCAACAATCCGATTGGAACTGTGAACTGGCAAGCCTCTGGGGTCTATGAAGGAAGTAACATAGAAGTAGGAGTCGGCCATCCGGCCCATCGAACCTGCTCCGCCACTTAATAAGATCACGGCTGATCTGATTATAGACTCAACTGCACTGACCTGCCTTTTCTCCATATCCCTTAATTCTTTTTTTTAATGTAAAAACCTATCTAACTGAACCTTGAATATGTTTAATGAAGTAGCCTGAACTGCTCCCCTGAGCAGAGAATTCCACAGATTCACTACTCTCTGGGGAAAAAAAAAAGTTTTTCCTCATTTCTGACTTAAATCTATTCCCATGAATCTTGAGGCTGTGTCCCCTAGTTCTGGGTCTCACCTACCAGTGAAAACAATTTTCCTGCCTCTTTCTTATCTATCCCTTTCATATTTTTATGTTTCTATAAGATCTCCTCTCATTCTTCTGAATTCGAATGAGGATAATCCCAAACGATTTAGTCTCTCCTTATCATCATCTCCGGGATCAACCTGGTGAACCTCCTCTGGACTGCCTCCAAGGCCAGTATATGCTTCCTCAAGTATGGGGACCAGAACTGCACACAATACTCCAGGTGTGGCCTCACCAGTAACTTGTGCAGTTGCAGCATGACCTCCCTGCTCTTGAATTCAATTTCTCTGGTGATGAAGTTTAGGGAATTATGAACCTAGGGAGTTGTGGTGTTGATTTTACTTTCCACAACTCCCTAGATTCACAGGATGTTCTATTAGATTAGATAATATATAATATAACTTCTTTGTTTGAAATGGGAGGGAGGTAGAAGTCAGGAATGCACTGACCAGTTTTAAAAGCTTCCTTGAAAGGTGTTATATCAGTGATCTTAGAAAAAAAGATTCAATGTAAGCAGGCAAAATTACCGAGGTTTTGTGACTGCCAAAATATGATGTTGGTGAACAATAGGGATTGGTATTTGCATTTTTACATTTTACGTAGATTCACACCAAGGAACATAGGAAAGTAAGCTGTGAGGTAGACATAAGGAAGTGACAAAGGGATATAGATTTGATAAGTGAATAGGCAAAGATCTAGCCATTGAAATGTAATGTGGAAAAATTATGCAATTGTTCAATTTAGCAGGAAAAATCAAAAATGAACTTATTATCCAAATGGAGAGAGTTTGCAGAGTTCTGAAATGCAGCAAAATCTGTGTGCCTCAGTGTATGATTTGCAAAAGGTTCAGCAGGTAAATTAAGATGGTTAGCAGAATGGTATCATGGTTAAGGAAATTGAATACGAATACAGGGAGGTTATGTATTAGCATTTGGCATATTTTGTACAACACTTTTAGGGATGTATTTTAAAGTGTCGGAAACTGTACACTGAACGTTTACTCAACTTCTAGCTCAGTGGTTCTCAATGGTTTTTCTCCCACTCACATGCCACCTTACTTAATCTGTTACTAACCATAGGGCACCTATGGCATCCTATAGCTAGAATAAGATATTAGTGTTTAAAAACAATAATTAAAGATTGGGATGAGGCATATTTTTTCTCTTGGATCTTTGGAACGCTTCCACAAATGATGGTTAAAGCAGTCTTTGAATATTTCAAAGGTAGAAGTACTTGGATTCTTGACAAGCAGAAGGCAAAAAAAAATTAACATAGAATGCTAAAGCACAGAAAACAGGCCATTCAGCCCTTCTAGTCTGTGCTGACCATTGTTCCACTAGTCCCAATATAACCTGCTCCAATTTAAAAATCCTCCAGACCTCTCCCATCCATGTACCTATCCAATTTATTCTTGAACCTCAAGATTGAGTCTGCACCCACCACATCAGATGGCAGCTCATTCCCATCACTCTCTGAGTGAAGTGCCTCCTAATATTCCCCCTAAACCTTTCCCCTTTCACCCTAAAGCCTTGTCTTCTCATATTTATCTCTCCTATGGAGTATTGCACCCAATAAAAAGCAAACATTCTTCCCTCCCTTCCCTTCCCTTAGCCGTTGTCTCATGCCCAAACTTACACACCATGCTAAAAGGCAAACAGATGGTTTTCTTGAAATGGATGCCATATCATAATATTCAAACCCCAGTACAACACCTCACTTCCTCAAAGCTAAAGGAGAGAACATTTCCTGCAATTGAATATTCTAAGCTATCTATAAATTTTGACCAAATATTGCAGATACAGCAAAAAAATCAATTGTATTTTTGCTGCTCTGAGGTAAAATTTCTGAGTTCATACAGAGACCTTAACTATTTTATGGAGCTTTGAAAGCACCCTCTCCAAATCTTTAGAGTAAATTTCATGTTAGTTTTTCTCATGTCCCAGTAATGGTGCGACACAACAAGGCAGCAGGTAGTCCAGTGATCCAGGTTCGATCCTGAGCTTGGACACTTCCAGCGTGGAGTTTGAACATTCTTTCAATGTCTGTGCGAGGTCTCCTCCATGGGAATTGGTTTCTTCCCACATTCCAAAATTGTGCTGGGAGGGTAATTGGTTATTATAAAATCATCCCATAATGTAGATGAAAGGCATGGGAGAAATAGGTGACAAGGAACAAAATGGAGGAATGGAAATGATGGGAATATTCCAAGTGTTTACATAGTCCTGATGGGCCAAATTACCACCACGTCTAACATCAGAAAAACATCTGTGACATTCTACCCTGAGAGTCGGGATTAGCTTTAAATTAAAATTTTTGTACTCGCCTCCAATTACAGTGGCTATTTACATTGCTTAAATAACATCAAAAGATACAGAATGTAATATGAATATTTTTTTAAAAAATGATTTGGAGCCAATTCTCAAACCGTAGCCTCAAGTAAATTGGACACAGTAGCAGTTTTCTAACTAATCCGCTAAATGGAGGCTGTTAATATTAACTAAAGCCAGTCTGAAGGGAAAACACATTCTTTTGGCTGTTTGAGAACTTGTTGAAATTTAAAAGACTACAATGGCTGTGGGGAATTAAATTTCCTCTCAACCATGCCCTAGATTAGACAGTTTGAGAGAAATGCGCTCCCTGTTCTCAGATCTAACATCAGGTCGCTGAAGGCCTTTGCTGTCCACAGTGTATAAGTTGCAGTTCTCTTTTGTTATACCTCTGCCAAATAGTAAAGAAAAAAATAATAACATCACAGGGTCATTCTGTTATAAAATGTTTGTGTTTGGCATTTACGGAGAAATGAAGACATGATTTGCAGCAAAAAGAAAACACGTCGGTGCTGCCAGAGCTGCTGGTGTGAAACCTGGGGGTAGTAGGATGCAGAGACACAGCGCTCCCCTGAGAGTCCTACTGCCCAGCCCTACTGCCGATGGCTCTATTCAGGCTTCAGACGGCCTGTTAAAGGAGCTGACGGGGCTTTGTTTATAATCCGGTGACCGCGGGGTCTAGGCTCAAGATTGTGACGCCTTTGTTCCGCAGTGGCCGCAGTGGGTTCAGGTTCTGGGGGAGCAGCGAACTGGCACAGGAAGCCAGTTGTGGGGAGAACACCCGATATTACGGAGGAGACAAGTCAAAGGATGGTGACCGCGGTGGTGGAACAGCGAGCGGCTCTGCGGCTGAAGGATGCACACTGGCAGTGAGCTGTTGGTGACTTGTGGCTTGAGTTTGGGGGGGCTCACGTCAGTTTGCGGACTGTTGAAGAGTGGCTCTTGAGAACCAGGTATTGGAACCGGGGTTCGAGAGGGCACCGAGGGCTCCTGATGAGCCCTGGGCACTGCAAGGTTCCTCAGCATATCACGGGTTTGGATTTGGAGCTCAGGTTGCCAATAAGTCTGGGCAGCTGCAGGGGGATAAAGCAGCTCAGGAGGTGACCCCAAGGACACTTGATGGCTCTAGAGGGGCTCTCTTTTGCTTCTATTTCTCTAACTGTAGGGGGCGCTGAGCAATGCTAATGTTAACAGCAAATCTTTGTCTGCCTTACAGCAGACTAAAGGCAATTTTGTGTAATATTACAATTCTATTTCATTTTATGACAATAAATAATATCTAAATCTAAATTTCATGTATGCCTAAATTCTTCTACTTGGCTTACAAAATACTTTGCATAATGCAATGGTATTATATTAAAGGTCTCATTGTCTCATTGAGATAGACAACAGACTCGCCAAGGCAAATAGCGCCTTTGGAAGACTACACAAAAGAGTCTGGAAAAACAACCAACTGAAAAACCTCACAAAGATAAGCGTATACAGAGCCGTTGTCATACCCACACTCCTGTTCGGCTCCGAATCATGGGTCCTCTACCGGCACCACCTACGGCTCCTAGAACGCTTCCACCAGCGTTGTCTCCGCTCCATCCTCAACATCCATTGGAGCGCTTTCATCCCTAACGTCGAAGTACTCGAGATGGCAGAGGTCGACAGCATCGAGTCCACGCTGCTGAAGATCCAGCTGCGCTGGGTGGGTCACGTCTCCAGAATGGAGGACCATCGCCTTCCCAAGATCGTGTTATATGGCGAGCTCTCCACTGGCCACCGTGACAGAGGTGCACCAAAGAAAAGGTACAAGGACTGCCTAAAGAAATCTCTTGGTGCCTGCCACATTGACCACCGCCAGTGGGCTGATAACGCCTCAAACCGTGCATCTTGGCGCCTCACAGTTTGGCGGGCAGCAACCTCCTTTGAAGAAGACCGCAGAGCCCACCTCACTGACAAAAGGCAAAGGAGAAAAAACCCAACACCCAACCCCAACCAACCAATTTTCCCCTGCAACCGCTGCAACCGTGTCTGCCTGTCCCGCATCGGACTTGTCAGCCACAAACGAGCCTGCAGCTGACGTGGACTTTTTACCCCCTCCATAAATCTTCGTCCGCGAAGTCAAGCCAAAGAAAAGAAATATTAAAGGTGCATCATAAAATGAACAAAATGGTGGAGAAGTTTGAAAAGCTGGTCTCAGAGTTTAGGATTGGAAAACTGAAGGCACAAGATGTCACCCCTCCACCATCAGACACCAAAACAACAGACTCAATCAGTGACTCCTTCAAGGGCTCTTACTTTGCACATTATATACTACTGAATATTTTTTTTCTCTCTATCAATAAGGTAGAGAGGGTGCAGAGGAGATTTACTAAAATGTTGCCTGGATTGCAGTGTCTAGAATACGGAGAGAGATTGAGTAGACTGGGTCTTTATTCATTGGAGTGTAGAAGGTTGAGGGGGGATTTGAGAGAGGTATATAGAATTATGAGGGGAGTAGATGTGAATAGGCTCCTCCCCTTGAGGTTGGGTGAGATTGAAATGAGGGGTCATAAGTTAAGGGTTAGGGGGCAAAAGTTTAGAAGTAACATAAGAGGAAGCTTCTTCACTCAGAGAGTGGTGGCTGAGTGGAACGACCTTCCGGAAGAGGTGGTTGCAGCAGGGTCAATTTTGTCATTTAAGAGAAGGTTGGATGTGAGGGGTATGGCAGGGAGCAGGTAGGTGGGACTAGTGGAGTTCACTGAAATCGGTGCAGCTAGAAGGGCCGATAAGGCCTGTTTCTGTCCTGTAATTGTTATATGGTTATATTTGCAGTCAGTTTGTTTACAATTCATTCTTTGTTTACATTTCTCTTTTTCAATTTTTTTTGCGTAGAATCATTGAGGACCTCTTCCACCCCACACCCAATATCTTTTAATTGCTTCCATTGGGAAAGAGATACAGAAGTATCAGAGTCTGCACCACCAGGCTGAGGAACAGCTTCTTCCCATGAGCAGTGAGAATGAAGAATGAATAAAGGAACTGTTCACACTAACTGCAGGGACCATAAATGCGTTGCTTGCCTTTGTTTGGATTAGTTGTGGGCGTCAACGGCGTCCCGAGGTCCGAGGGCTGCTGTGTCCAGTTTCTGCCATCATTTCAGCGGCTGTTCCCATTGGCACCGCCCCTTTCCAGCACTGCGTTGCATCTGCGCATGCGTTATTCTCTTGAGTCGTTTGGCGCATGGGTGGTGAGTTTCACATAATGGGGACAGTTGGTGAACGTGTGGGAGTTTGGGCACGATTCCTGTGAGTTCGTTAGCCCATCAACTGGGGCGACTAGGAGGGTGAGTAGAGTTCAAATATTTTTTGTTAACCGTTACTACAGATGCCGTTACAACAGGTGTTATTATTTATCATTATTATTGGAACATTATGTCATCATAGATCACTACAAGTCTTTTGAGTTTATCAATAATTATTAAAAACAACTCATCTAGTTTTAGTGATGAATTAAATTGAAACACGTAACACACCAGAAGCCCACCTTGCCTACAAACATCCTTTTATGGATGGAAGTCGCTATATTAACCATCTGTGACTCTCATATTCTCAAAACAATATCTAGTAATTTATTTGTCCTGCACATGTATTGTTGACTGCATGTGTGTTATGTCTGGTTGCATGTCTGTATATTTTGCACTGAGGACCGGAGAACGCTGTTTCGTCAGGTTGTACTCGTGTAATCAGATGATAATAAACTTGATTTGACTTGAATTGCATAGATATATTTTTTCTTGAGAACACTTTACACTACTGATAACTGCCTGGCCTGCAGGGGGAAGAATCTCAGGGTTGTATTTGACGTCATGTATTAGCCTGAAAATAAATTTGAACTGAACAAGTGCAAATGTCATTGAACGATGTATTATGCATCTTATGCTCCATATACTCAAACAGTTAGAGTGTGTTATTATTGGTTTACTACATTCTTTAAACTATCGGCAACCCCACATCACATTGTTCAGGTCATGGACATTTGCACCTACGGAATTCACAAATCACTAACCACTACCCAAAAATTTGAGTACAGAATAAAATTCCTGCCTACAGAATTTAAGTAGAAAAATAAACACAAAATACAAAAGAAACAACAATTATAGATCATTTTCAATTTGTCATTGGACACAGTGGGGCGGTAAGATTTGGATGTGACATCACCTCATTGATTGTGTTGGCAGTCACAGCTGGGTCCCCATTGTGGCATGATCTCTCCAGTCCATGGACATGTGCACAGATATCTCAGATTGCAGCACTGCTGCGCTCTTCATCTGTCAGACAGTTTCTCTGACGTGCTTCATTTTGGGGAGCTGCTCTAAAAGTGGCCAACTCTTCTACTGGTTCCTGAATGTAATCGTTTGGTCTTTACTCTGCACCACTAAATCACTGCACTTTAACCCATTACCTCCCTGAACTCCATCCAGACCACTGTTCTCCCGTGAATCCTGATCAGATTCCATCCCTTTCCTAATCCATGAGCCTTCCTTGTCTGTCCCCTGAGTCGAATGTCGGCTTCAGCTGACAAGTAATAGCAGTTACTCATTTTCTTATTGTCGATGAAATGACTCACTAGGAGATGAAAAAAAATTCCTTTACAAATGCATCTCCACTTATAACATGGGATTGAATGGGTAAGGGGAAAATCATGTATAGGGAAATCACAATACATTAATTTTCTAGGAAAGTAACTCCTTCATGATGGAGTGCTCAATAGATGGATGCTTTGTGCTGAGAGAGCGGGAGGGAGAGAGAGAGGGACTGAGACAGGTATGGAGAGGGGAAGAAAGAGAGAGAGGGAGAAAGTGAGGCAGAGGGAGAAAGAGAAAGTGGGGGAGAGGAGGAAGAAAAAGAGATGTAGAGATGGAGTGGGAGAAGGAGAGAAAGGGAGAGGAAAGCGAGAGAGAGAAGGGAAAGTGAGAGATAAGGAGGGGGAGGGAGAAAGAGAGAGAGTTTATCAGTAGATACACAAGAACAAAATGCAGATGCACCAGAATTCTTGCGTTTGAGGAACATTAGAAAGATGGGGTGTTTTTAAAAGTGCCTTGACAAGGGACCAGAACATGCACGTCCCGTTAGAGTGAAGGATCAGACCTGCAAGTCTAGGGAAGCTTGGATGTGAAGGGAAATTCAAGCTCCCTGCTGCAGCCACATAGGTATAGAAAATATAGCAACAACAGCAGTAGCAATGAAATTAGTGTCACATGGCAGGGTTAAGAAAAGATAATAAATATAAACGAATATATAAATAAATATTTGCAGTGTAATAAACAGTCACAGTGTAAAAAATGTGGTCTTTACTTTAATATCTGTCTCCACCAGCTTAATGTACGTAACTTTTATGAGCTAGCTTCAGAAAAAAAAACTTATTTAACACAATACTGTACAAGGATTGCTTGGAAAAAAAGGGCTTCACTAGGCTGTACAAATTGCTCATAAGAGATTAGAAATCAAGCTCTGAAAGCGAATAGTATCTAATTGAATTTTTATGTTATTTGAGAAACAGAGAGAGACTACCCTATCACACAATTTTTTTTTGCTGAAGCTAAGTTGCTTTTTAATGAAAAAAAGAAAATGCTGTGGTAAAGCTACAAGGATTATTGAGCAGCCTTGTCCATTCATGACATTGGGTAGGTGTTGAAACATTGTAGTACACTTAAGATGATCGAACACAATTGTGACAGAGGAAACTCTGCCAAATTACATACTCCAGTCATATCCCAGCATAAAAATTGATTTTCTTATGGTAGTCTTCATACTGAAAGAAAAGCCAAGGTACTGTAATATAAATTATTGACAAGCTTTAAGCTCCCTCCGATTGGCATCTCCAGGCTTTATAATGTCAGGCTGCTTTAAGGATCAGTGCAGAATAATAAATGGTGATCAGAGTCAGTGTTTTCATAACTATTCCAAGAAGTTTTTTAAAAAATTGAGACATAAGCCATTTTGACCCATGAGTCCGTGCTGCCCAATTTACACCCCGGATATGTTTCAAACGGTGGGTGGAAACCGGAGCCCCCAGAGAAAACCCACACAGACACAGGGAGAGCGTACAAACTCCTTACAGGATTCGAAGCCCGGTCCTGATTGCTGGCGTTGCAGAGGCGTAGCGATAACTGCTATGCCAACCATACCCCCATAAAGTACAATTCTTACTTTTTTCTAATGCTGCACCTCTTTTCATTTTGAATTTATGGCCTTTGGATTTGTGTAGCTTCATGTAGAGCCATGGGATGTGGCGTTTTAATCTCTTCCTTTTTGTGCATTTGGACTGGTGGATACAGATTGTGTGATGGAAGGACTGCAGTAGTCAGGCATTAGTAGGTTTTTAATTCTTCACTGACATGAGAAGATAAAGCCATATTATTCTGCATCATTTAAACACTTCCAGTGTTATGGGATGCTCAAAAATGTGGTGTGACCATGAATGGACTTGATAGGTTGAAGAAGGAAACAAAAACAGAAAACACTGGAAGAACTCAAGCCATCAAGAAGCATCTGTGGAAAGAGGAGTCAGTTAACATGCCCGGTTAAGGATGCTTCTTCAGAACAGTCCCTGAATCCATAGAACACTGCAGCACAGAAACCGGCCCTTCAGCCCATTTAGTCTGTGCTGAACTATTATTCCGCCCAGTCCATGGACCTGGACCCAGAACATTAGCACTCCATACCCTTCCCATCCATGCACATCCAAATTGTTTTCTTACATGTCAAAATTGAACCCAGATTCAGCTCATTCTCCACTCTCACCATAATCTGCATGAGGATGTTTCCCCTAATGTTCCCTTTAAACAATCCAGGCCCTCGAGTTCTTGTCTCACCAAACCTCAGTGGAAAATGCCTGCTTGCATTTACTCTATCCATAACCCTCCTATGTCCACTTGAAGGTGGAAAGATGGAGAAAAATCAGGGAACTGAGTGGATAAATGACTTCCACTTACTTCAAAATATGAAATTATGATTTCAAGGAATTATTGTGCATTTCAGGACAAATAAAATCAAATTGTGAAGGCGTTCTTTCCTGACTGGCATGAGATAGAGAGGCCTGGGATTCTTTTGCAGAGGCAGACTGGATCAGGCAAATCCCACGGCGATGTCGACCTCAACCTTTCAGAATATTATTCTCAGAGGACTTTTAATATACAACTGAATAGCCAAGGAGGACTTTGAAAGCATAGTGCTTTCAATAGAGCAGAGAGTTGGCATTTCATCTCAAACAAACTTTTCAGGATTTGGAGTAGGGGAGCTACAAGTCACTGGAATCTGGAGCAAAAAAAACAATTGCTGAGCAAACACTACCCTTCTTAACCCTCCCGCCCTATCACTTAACTTCTTTCTCTTCTACCCTCCATCCTGTATCAACCTATTCAATCTTACCTGTTAGCCTGTGCTCCTCCCCTTCCCCTTCCTCTCTCCTCTCCTCCCCACCTTTTTAACTCAGGCATCTACCTTCTTTTTCCACATACTTGATGTGTCTGCTTTTCTGTGCAACAGCACACCAGAATTTATTCCACTTAAAGTCCCTGCTGCAGTTCGCTGTAGCTCCGAGTGACTGACCTCGAGGGGCCGGACGTGGCTTATATCCCAATGGATGATTGACAGCTGACCAGGTGGGGCTTCATCCATTCACGTCGGATGATTGACAGTCGACCAGGTCCTCCAGTGCTCTTCCTTCAGGTACACAGGTCACCCCCTGCAGTGGGCTACATTTGATGAAGGGCACAGCCCCACAATGTTAATTACCTTTTACTTCCTATGGATACTGCCTGAGCTAATGAGCTTCTCCGGCACTTTTGGTGTACAAAAAAATTGGAGGACTGGAGATGATTCTGAATGAGACGGGGGGTGGGGGGGGGGGTGGTGGCGTAGATAAAAGCTCACACTCGACTGGAGGGAGAACAAATGCTTTTATTAATTTACAACACAGGTAGGGTTCATGAACAGGCTTCAGGGGGGAGGAGCCGGGAGGTGGGGCCAGTCGTCAGTACAGCACACTTCTAGTGAATCCCAGTTCACTACAGGGGGAAAAAGATAGGAAGTAAGGGTTACCTGAAGTAGGAAAATTCATTGTCTGTATCAGTGGAATGTGGACATCCCAGGTGGAATATGAGGTGTTATTCTTTATCTTCTGTAGAGGAGATTGACTAAGGATTTATTGTGCAAATAGCAGGCGTCTACTTCAATCCACCTAAGCATGTTGAAAACAAACCAGTTTAGAGTAGGTACTGGAATCAGGTGATTTCTCAAGCCATATTTTATTACAAATGGGAGGTTACTGCAAAGGTACATTCTCTGATAATACATGGACCAATGATCAGGTTTTATCTTGAATAATAATTTTAGCCATTGTGCTACGTTTCCATGGGTGATGTGCAACTGGATGGTGTAAAGGAAGAGAATTGCCTCTGTGTTAAATAGTAAAAGTTGGAGATTGGATACAGAATTATTATCTGAAAGGAAAAAGTATGTACTCAGTAAAAAATATGAGGAATTGAATCTTTATTGTTAGCAGATCAAACTTGTTTAAGGTTCTCAGCCCAACAACATTTGCATTGCTTCCTTGTTAAATTAATAGCCTGTATTTACATGTTCTTTTCTTCCCACCCTTCTATAGTAATGGAATAGCATTAGGAGTTTTCCTGCCTAACAACACAATTCCCAGACCAAGAGAGCCCTGGCAGATGAATTTGCAATTTCCAGTCTCATTTCTATAAATAAGCAATAACAGATTCCTTTTGCAAGTCCCATTTGCTCCTCTGTTTGGATTTTACTTGAGATTTTGTGCTGACAGCTCTTAGGCGATAAGTTCTGCGAACTGGGAGGTCACTCGTGAACAGGACGCAGCTGCTACTGGAAGGAAGGCAGCTGGACTGGAGAAATGAGTCAGGGAGGAACCAGAGGTGGAAGGAACTTGAATTAATTTGTAACTAATACTGTAGTAACCTAAGGATCTTTCAATGTTAATTAAAACTTATGGAGGAAACTCTCAAAAGCCTCTGTTAACTAATTAGCTCCTCATTGGAACAGAGTTCCTGATTCTTCTGGTCCTCCTTTTATGTCCTCTTGTTCACCATACAAAAACCAGTGGAAATATCTTCTATTTACCCACCCTAAGATTGCTAGGTTTCACCAAGCCTTTTATTGACTCCTTTTACCTCACTGCTGCTCCCACTCACAAGCTGATTCGACTTCTCTTGTTGGGTGCTGAAAAACAGTTCATGCATTCACTTTGAAAGAAGCTCCTTCATTTCTCCCCCCAACACCCCCCACCCCCGTCTGTTCAAACCACCGTTCCCAGCTTCCCCTCCCCAAACCAATCCTGCAATTGTAAGTGGAAGATGTCCTGCTGTAACATTGCCATAGTCATCATGCCAGATGCTGTCGACATTCATCCCTCGCCTGCCTGATCCAGACATGGAGAGCCTACATTGCCACTCAGAGCATTATTCCACTGACAGTGCCTGAATGAGACAGAGCCTTAAGGCGAGTGAACCTCTCCCACCTCTAAAATTCCCCTGACATCTTGGACAGGCACTAGGCTCGGACCTCTGCTTGGCCAGCTTTCGGAGCGGTCATGAGAAAAAGGTTTGTATGTGATGTCATGTACGTACTGGCAATAAATGTGAACATTGACTTTTGACTTTGGATTATACTTGTGGGCCCATCGCCATCCAACCATCCCAACACCGATCATGTTCGGCAATTGATAGCTTCCGGAACACAAGAGATTTCAAAATGTTGCTCCTTTAAGTATCCATTCATCCCGCAAAGATCTAGCTTTTTGATGTTCGGCCATCTAGCAGAGAAGGGAGGAATGACACCAATATAATTGGTCACCAATCCTGTCATAACATGGCTCTGAATTTCTAAATAACAGCGCTTCTTTCAATCCGCATAAATATTGTCAATTTTGGTTAAGATTTAATGTAATGGATATAGACTTGTAGATGAGATCAGACTGCCACGCATAAAAATGAAATTGAAAACATTGCATCGGTGCAGAATACTTACCAACAGTCTGAATGCAAAATGCCACAACCTGTAGAATCCAAATCCCACTAGTTCCATGTTGATTGGGCCTTTATAAAATCTGCATTTTTAATTGAAATTAACATAACTAGATCCTAATTACACATATGAGGTCTGAGGTTTCACAGCAGTCAGCGATGGACCCCCAATGCAAGGAGGCACATCCTCTCAGCGTGACTGTGGCTCAATTCCTAGTTCTCCTGCTGCACAAAGTATGGACTAATCCGGGTAGATTTATATCACTGACCCCAACATGGCATCACACTGTGACTGCATTAACCCTGCAGAGCAGTACCGACAGAACAGATGCCGACCACTTTTACAAAGCTATGCATGTGATACCTGGACTACTAGGCTGAAATGCAGACGGATTTTGAAGTATTATGTGATATGCCGTCATTTATTTTGATGCGCTGAACAATATCTGCATTTAAAACAAGAAATTAATATCAAGTAGATTTTAATTCCTTTGAGTGTGAATCCTTTTCTCAGCACTCATATTCACTGTTGTCAAGTGCCGCTGCTCCCCCGTCTCACTGCCTGTCCGTGACTACCCTTTATAAAAGCAGTAGATACCGTGAGCTGACCACCCACACCTGAGAAGACCCCATAAGGTGCAACAGGATCCAATCAGTGAGCATGATCTAGAATGCTGTGCCTCTCTACGGTTCTTTTAAATGTCCCCATTGCACCGCCACTCTTGGCAATGCATTTCAGGCACCCACTACATACCCCAGATGACTCCCCTAAACTTTCCTCCCCTCATTTGTACTTTGGCATTTACTACTGTCGTCGCAGGACAAAGACCCACCCAATCTATCCCTCTCAAAATCTTATAGACCTCTATTAAGTCACTTTTCATCCTTCTCTCCAAGAGAAAAGCCCTAGGTCTGTTAACCTTACCTCAGAAGCGCATTCTCCAATCCAGACAACACCCTGTGATATCGCCTCTGCTTCCACATCCTCCCTGTAATGAGGCAACCAGAACTGAACATAATACTTCAAGTGTGGTCAAACCAGAGTTTTATAGACCTGCAACATTACCTCATGGCTCTTAATCTCAATCCCCTGACTTGTGAAGTCCAGCAGAACATAAGCCTTCTTAACTATCCATTCAACCTCCACAACAACCTTGAGAGATCTAAGGATTTGGACACCATGTTTCATCTAAAATGAAATAAAGTAAATATTTTCAATTTCTTTATTGGAAAATCAAAAATCTGTCAGTGCTGAAAAACTGAAAAAAAAATAGAGAATGCAAGAAACACTTAGCAGGTCGGGCAGCATCCGTTGGGAATAAAACAGAGGAGTGTTCCGAACAATAGTGGAATGGTTAGCTCCATTTTCCTTTCTCCCGATGCATCCTGAAATCTGTGCTTCCAAGATCTTTATGCTTACTTTGCAATTTTTGATTAATGTTTTGGGTCAAAAACTTAAAAACATGAGAAAATCAGTGCATGTTACATTGTGGACAGGGGTTGAGGCGGAGAGAGCAGTGGCAATGTCTTTGACAGGATGGGGACCATGTGTATCATGGTGACATAAATGCTGATGAAGTCATCTAAGACAGTCTGGAGGAGTGTAAATGGAAGGAGGTGAATGAGGGTAAAATAGAGAAAAAATAATGCTGTAATTATGTGATGCTGGAAACTCAAAGTTTGTCAGAAATACTCAGCAGGACAGATAGCAACTGTGAAGAGAGAAAGGCTAATCTCTTGTAACATGTGGTTGACCCCCATATTTATTTACTTCTTTCATGGGGTAAGAGACCCTTTCTGTACATCCGTCAATCCTGGCCTTAAGCTAAAGGTCAGTGCTGCACCACTGAACTCAACAGGCAAGTAGGAAGTCCAGGATGCTGTTAGCAGACTTCGTGACACTTGTGGACTTCCAGATTTGTTTCTGTCTGTGCAGCAGTCCGAAACAAACTGAGCAATGAAGGCTTGACTGCGGCATAACTGCTAGCTGACACTCGGACATAAGGTCTGCCTTAGCTCAATTGGATAGAATCTCATCTCTGGGACAGAAACCGGGTTAAAGTCCTATTCCACAGACTTGAGCACAAAACACTAGGCTGATGTACGTGTGTTAACACTGAGGAAATAACCATGTAACCATATAACTGTTTACGGCACGGAAACAGGGCATGTTGGCCCTTCGAGTCCACACTGGTTCACTAGAACAATTCCTCGAGCTCAACCATCCCACTCTCCGCCCATAACCCTCCAACCTCCTCACCTCCCTGTACATATCCAACCTGCCGCAACTATCTCATTTGGAAAATGCTTTTGTATCAAATGAGTTTTGTTTCAGGTGAGATCTTAAATGAATTCACTCACTTGGGTGGGTGTAAAAGATCCAATGATTCCAGTTAGAAGAGACAATGACACTGAGAGAGCGTGCAGAGGAGATTTTGTTGTTGGAGCTGGGATATAGGCAAAGAAGGCTTATTTTCTTTGGAAGGGCCACTGAGGAAAGATTGAAATGAAATGCATAAAATCGTCAGTGAGCAAGAAAATATAAACAGTAAGGAACATTATCATGAAGCAGAGAGGGTCAGCAAGTAAGAGATATGGATTTGTTAATCGGAAGAAGGATTAAACAAGACTAGTGAAGCAATTAGTGAAAACAAAAAAAAGCTGGAGAAACTCAGCAGGTCAGACAGTGTCCTTTATGTAGCAAAGACACAGAATCAAAATCAGAATCAATTTATTGTCATGAAATTTGCTGTTTTGGAGCAGTATCATAGTGTAAACATTACAACATTACAATAAAAAAAATAAATAATAGGGCACGTAAAGTAAGACAGTGTCTTTGATTCATTCATTATTCAGGAATCTGATGGCAGTGGGGAAGAAGCTGTCCTTGTGCTGATGGGTGCTCGTCTTTAGGCTCCTGTACCTTTTTCCTAATGGAGGCAGAGTGAAGCGAGCATGGCCTGAATGGCGGGGGTCTTTGAGGATAGAGGCTCCTTTTTTTAAGATGCCCCCTCATGTAGATCTCCTCGATGGAGTGAAGTCTGGTGCCTGTGATGTCGGAGGCTGAGTTAACAACCCTCTGCAGTTTATTCTTGTCTTGGGAGTTGGTGCCTCCAAACCAGGCAGTGATGCAACCAGCCAGAATGCTCTCCACGTTACACCTGTAGAAGTTTATGAAAGTCTTCAGTGACACATCTAACCACCTCAAACACCTCACAAAGTGCCGCTGGTGAGCCTTCTTTGTGATTGCATCAATGTGGAGGCTCCAGGACAGGAATTTGAAGTTTTTGACCCTCTCCACTACTGAGCCCTCAATGAGGACTGGATCGTGTTTCCCTGACTTCTTCCTGAAGTCCACAATCTTCTCCTTGGTTTTGTGAAAGTTGAGCGCAAGGTTGTTATCATTGCACCATTCAATGAGCTGATCTATCTCCCTCCTGTACGCTTCCTCATTGACATTTGTGATTCTGCCAAATACTGTCGTTGGCAAACTTGTAGATGGCATTGAAATTGTGACTGGACACACAGTCATGGGTGTATAATGAGTAGAGCAGTGGGCTAAGCTCGCATCAGTGAGGAGGAGACGTTGTTTCCAATTCATACTGACTGTGATCTTCCAATGAGAATGTCATGGATCCAGTTGCAGAGGTGGGGGAGCAGAAGCCTGGAGTTGGTAGCTTTTCAACCAGCACTGAGGGAATAATGGTATTGAAGGCTGAGTTGTGGTCGCTGAAGAGCAACTGTGCATATAAATTATTGTTTTTGAGGTGGTTCAGAGCTGAGTGGAGGGCCAGTGATATTGCTTGTGCTGTGGAGCGATTGTGACATTAGGCAAACTGCAATGCGTTAAAATCTTTGCTTAGGTACATCTTAATTCTGGCCATGACCAGCTTCTCAAAGCATTTGATCACTGTAGAGGTTAGTGCTACTGGGCAGTACTCATTGAGGCAGCTCACACTACTCTTCGTGGATACTGGGATGATTGATGCCGTTTTGAAGCAGGTGGGAACCTCCAACTGTTGTAATAAGACATTGAAAATATCTGTGAGCACTCCGGCTAGCTGGTTGGTGCAGGTTTTCAGTACCCTGCCAGGTATGCCATCCGGGCCTGTCACCTTGCGAGGGTTCACCCTCTTGAATAATTTTCTGACCCTCAAAGACAGATACCACAGGGTCCTCAACTTTCTCAGAGATTCTGGTAGGCACTGTTTTGTTTTTCTTTTCAAAGCGGGCATGGAAAGTGTCCAGTTCATTGGGTAGTGAAGTATCACAGCTGTCTATACAATTCTCCTTTGCTTGTAGGCTGTAATGGTCTGCACTCCCTGCTATTGCTGGCATGTATCTGTCTTCATCTCTAGCCTCCTTCAGAATTTGCTTTGGAGATGACAGGTCGCACCTCGACTTCTGGTAAAGATCTCGATCTCTGTCCTTAAATGTTCTATCTCTCAGCAGGCTGCGGATTCTCTGATTCATCCAGGACTTTTGGTTGGGGAACACCTGGTATGAACGTGTGGGCGCACACTCATCCACGCAGGTTGATGAAGTCGGTGACACCTGTTCCATACTTATTCAAGTCTATGGATGAGTTCTTGAATATGTTCACCAATTCAAAGCAGTCCTGGAGATGCTTCTCCACCTCCTTCGACAACACTTTCACCAAATTCACCACTGGTGCTGTGGTCTTCAGTTTCTGCATGTACATTGTGATTAGGAATACAGCCAGGTGATCAGACTGGCTGAAGTGCGGTTGTGGTATGGCTCGATATGTGTTCTTCCTGGTGGTGTAGCAGTGGTCGAGTGTGCTGCTTCCCCTGGTCTCACATGTGACATGTTGATGGAAGTTTGTCAGAGACTTCTTCACATTGGCCTGAGTGTTGTCTCCTGCAATGATCGGGAAGGCATCAGGATATCTCATGGCTGTTAATCACAGTGGTCAGTCCCTCCAGTGCCAGCTAGACACTAGCCTTTTGCAGAATGTGACCAGGATGATAGCAGTGAACTCCATCAGGTAGAATGGGTGGCACTTGATTGCTAGATGTTCCAGGTCGGGGGAGCAGAACTAAGACATGACCGGCATGTCTGTGCACCACAATGAATTGATCATGACACAAGAGCCGCATCCCCTGGTTTTTCCAGACGCCGCAGTTTGGTCAGTGCAGTGGAGGGTGTAGCCTCTGGGCTGCAGCGTCTTGTCCGGAATGTTTGCGTTTAGCCAAGTCTCCTTGAAGCATATCTCACAACACTCCCTGATGACTGCGTGATTTTTAGTCTGGCTTGGAGTTCATCAGGTTTGTTCTCCAAGGACTGTACGTTGACCAGTAGGATGGTAGAGAGCAGAAGCCTCAGATCCCAGCATCTCAACCTGACCTGTAGCCCCACTCTGCATCCACATAGTTGGGTCTTCCTTACCTGGCCCAGGGGGTCCGTTGTTGGTAGTTGTATTGTCTGAGCCCTGCCCCTTTAAATCCTTCCTGATGTTTGGCTGGCCTGATGGCTGGTGTTTTAAAACACCAGTGGTATTGCAATGATAAATGTGATGATGCACCACTAGCCCACTGCAGGGGGCGACCTGTACACCTGCAGGAAGAGCACAGGAGGACAAGACAACACCTGGCCGGCTGTCAATCAGCTGACCTGAATGGACCAAGCCCCACCTGGTCAACTGCCAATCATCTGCCAGGATATAAGCCACATCCGGCCCCTTGAGGTCAGTCACATGGAGTCAGCACAGCTAACTGCAGCAGGGACTTTAAGTGGAATAAAGCCTGTTGATCAGTCTTTAAGTCTTGTGTCTGCTTTCTGTACGACAGCGCACCACAATAACTATATGAGCAGTTTAAACCTTCCACATCGTGATATTGTCTGTGTGAGTTTAAAGCTCACGCGATATTGCAGTTGTAACTATGTGGGTAGTTTAAAGCTCACACATTACCTCTGCAGTGCCTGGGTGAGCAGTTTAAAGTTCCCGCACTGTAGTATCAGTACCTGCCTCTGCTACAACTGTTGATAACCAGATCTTCCAGCGATCTTAGGAAATCCACACTGTTAGGTAGGCTTATTTTGGTGTGTCTCATGTTTTGGTAGATTTTTATGAGTTCTGAGTGGGAATATTTGATTATTCTTGTCAGAGTTGCCTGCAAAGTCTCAATGCTGTAAGGTGCCATCTTGATCTTGACATTTCAGGCTTCAGCCCTTCATCAAGGTATGAGAAGGGCCAACCAGTCACCCTCTACCACTTCCATCCTCCGCCTGGCAATTTCCCCGAACTGGACTGCCTCATCTTAACGAGGGATGTCCAATCCATTTATACCTCTCTTTCCCACACAGAAGGTCTTAAAGCACTTCGCTTCTTCTTGGACCAAAGACCTGACCAGTCACCCTCTACCACCACCCTCCTCTGCCTGGCAGAACTTGTCCTCATTCTAAATAATTTCTCCTTTAACTCGTCCCACTTCCTACCTGGCAGGGTACTGAAAACCTGCACCAACCAACCAGCCATTGGTCCCAGCTATGCCTGCCTGTTTGTAGGTTTTGTGTAGCAATCCATGCTGCGAGGCGACACAGGTAAGATCACCCCAACTCTTCCTCCGGTATATTGACGACTACATCGGGCCTGCCTCATGTACCCATGATGAGCTTGTCAGCTTCATCCTGATCTAAAACTCACCTGGTCCATCTCCTATAACACTCTCCCCTTCCTGGATCTCTCTGTTTCCATCTTAGGAGACATGCTTTCCACTGAAATATATTACAAACCCCCTATCTCCCACATCTACCTGGACTACACTTCCCCACACCCTGCCCCCTGCAAAGATTCCATCCCCTTCTCTCAATTTCTCCGTCTCCACCGCATCGTTTCCCAAGATGAGGTCTTTCTGTCCAGAGCTTCTGAAATGTGTGCCTTCTTCCACAAACATGGCTTCCCCTCCCCCACTATCGACTCAGCCTTCACCTGCATCTCCTCTGTTTCCCACTCATCTGCCCTAGCCCCCCCCTAGAAACAATAAACATAGAATCCCCCTCATCCACACTTACCATCCCATCAGCCTCTGCATCCAACACATTATCCACCGGAATTTCTGGCATTTACTACAGGATCCCACCACCAGACATATTTTTTCCCTCTCCTCCCCTCTTGGCGTTCCGCAGAGACCGCTCCCTCTGTGATTTCCTCGTGCACTCATCCTTCCCCACCCATTGCACCCCCGCTGAAGGTGCAAAACCTACGCCTACTCCTCCCTCACCACAGTCCAGGGACCCAAACAGGCTTTCAAGTGAAGTAATGCTTCACTTGTATATCCTCAGGACTGATTTACTGCATCCAGTCCTCCCTTTGTAGCATTCTCTACATCGGAGAAACTGTTCACAGATTGGGAAATTGCTTCATGGAGCATCTTTTCTCCATCTGCAACAACAGCGACTATCCCACCAAGACCACCCGCAAATTGGAGGAACACCTGATTTTCCATCTGGGCACTCTCCAGCCACATGGCATGAACATTGACTTTACTGCTTTCCACTAAATCTGCTCGCCTTTGCTTCTCCCTTCCCTCGCTTTTCCATTCCCCACCCAGCCATTCCTCCTCCCCCTCATTATTTTTGTCCTCCCTTCCTTTATCCACCTATCATCTCCTGCCTTTGCCAATCCCTTCCCCCCCCACCCCCACTCTTTTGTTGGGACGCCTGCCATCATTCTCCCATGCCTTGATGAAGGCTCAAGCCCAGATCACTGGTGATGCATTCTTTACCTTTGCTACATAAAGGTCACTGTTTGACCTCTGAGTTTCTCCAGCATGTTATGTTTTTACTTCAATCACGGTGTCTACAGATTTTTGCGATTTATTTAGTGAACTAATTAGTTCACTCAATGAACGGTTGGTTTCTCGAACTCATTGATTGGGGGAGAAACTCTCACAGTGAAGATAGCAATAACCAGTGAGGCTACAGAGTAAGAGCTGGGAAAGACGATGAACCTAGTCGGCAAGTTTTATTTTCTGGGCTACCAATTTCTCTGAGACCATCATTCTCAGAGGACAAATATTTATCCCTCAATAAATATTCAAATGATCAGGTCCTTATTAAAATAAATACACAAAAGTGGTGGAGAAACTCACCATCCAATGTTTTGGGTCAGGCCTGAAACGTTGGTTATCTATCTTTGCCTTCTATGGACGCTGTGTGACCTTCTAAGCTTCTCCAGCACTTAAGACAATCAGAGTATCTGCAGACTTTCTGGATTCACTGGTCATTATTATGTAGCTTTTGGTGGATTATTGCTCTGAGTGAACTGCTATCTGTTTGTAACACCCCTTCTGCAACAATACTTCAAACGAACAGCTGTAGACTGCTTTGAGGTGTCCTGAGGTCGTTTAACAGCTTTATACGAATACAGTGCTTTATTTCCTTATACTACCATAATTGATTCACACTGGTGAAACGAATCCTTTTGTCAGACATCACTGGATTGATTTTCATGTGGCCACAGGACGTGATTCCACTTGACTGTCGGAAGGATACGATTATAGGAACATTCAACAACAGTTTAATTTTAATAGCATTAGTAAAAATCCAACACTTTATCATGACTGATCCTATAAATTTCCAGAGTTGCAAGAGTGAGGGACAGAAGTTGCCATTCATCAGGCTGAAATGATTGCTGGCAATCTTACAAGAAGGATGTGGAGGCTTCAGAAGGTGCACCCTTTGAAGGTGCAGAAAATGGAGGGGTATGGATCATGTCATGGCAAACAGTGATACTTGATGAAGGACCCAGGCTTGAAATGTTGATTGCCCTTTACTTCCCATGTATTCTGCGTGACCTGCTGAGTTGCTCCAGCATGTTTGTGTATTGCACTCGACCCCAGCGGCTTGTTTAACTCCATTCACCAGAACATTAGCCGAGTTTGAGAGGATCAATGAGAAGGAGAAGTTAAGACAATCCTGGATTGTTTCTCAGCAGCACTGGAGGCTGAAGGGTGATCGGACCGGTTTAAATTGAAGAAAGGAGTTACAACATTCAGAAGGAGCAGATAATGTCTTTTTCCCAAGGTAAAGCTTTAAAAGGTGTGAGAGGGAAAATTTAAAGGCAATGTGTGAGGCAATATTTTTTTTACAGTGGAGTGATGGGTCCCTGGAACACATTGCAGGGGGAGGGGGGTGGTTGCTAAAAGCAAATATGAAAATTACATTTAAGAACATTTAGACAAACGTGAACACACAGAAAATGGAGGGGTATGGATCATGTCATGGCAAACAGTGATACTTGATGAAGGACCCAGGCCTGAAATGTTGATTGCCCTTTACTTCCCATGTATTCTGCGTGACCTGCTGAGTTGCTCCAGCATGTTTGTGTATTGCATTCGACCCCAGCGGCTTGTTTAACTCCATTCAGCACTGCCCTCTATGTCCATGAGAGCCTCTCCCCGGCTAGCTGCCAGCAGGTTCCCGCTTGTAAATATTCATAATGAATGGCCATAATGAATGTGGAAACAGGAAATGGGATTATGGAACTGACAATGGAATGTCAGGTAATCCGAATTGCTGTTTGCTGCAAGATGTGACAGAGGAGATTCTGAAGGAGCTGGGTGAAGGAAGAAGAAGTAGTCTGCTCATCCAGAGGACAGCAAGAGATGAGAGATAATCACTGATGTGAAAGCCCACACATAGTCCTCCTCCACCATTTACAGATGGATGCAAACCTTCTTCAGAGAGAAATAAATCCTATCTAACTCCGATCCATCAAGATGTTACCCTCTTCTTCGGACCTCACAGAAACAGTAGCACTTATTTCCCTGTTGCATCTCAAATTATCACCCTTTGGAGGTACAGGAGCAAGATCAGGCCTGGTCCAATATTCAGTAAGATGATGACTGATCTAATCATGGTCTTAACACCGCTTTCTTTCTCTCTCCCATGTAGTTTACATAGCTGATATTCAGTTGATCTGACTACAAACAGAAAACAGGAGCCTAAGAAGAAGTTTGCCAGTCAAGACCAGATATCAAATCAAGTCAAGCCAAATTTATTATCATCTGATTGCACAAGTACAACCTGATGAAACAACGTTCTCTGGTCCTTAGTGCAAAACATGTAGACACACAAATAGATATAATACACCTACAGGCAAACAATACATATGCAGGACACGCATTCGTATATACAAATAAATATTGCTTCATAAATATTAGAGTCCTAGATGGTGAGTATGAGCAGATCCTTTGGTCGTTCAGCATCTTCACTGCCCGTGGGAAGAAGCTGTTCCTCAATCTGATACTCCTGTATCTCTTTTCCAATGGGAGCAACTGAAAGATGCTCAATGATGTAGTGAAAGTGTTTTGACCCCACCAATTTCTGTCCTCCCAACCATGTGTACCTTGGCATCCAGGTGGAATAAATACCCTAAATCTCTTTGTTTTCATCATTCGACATCAAGACTTTATCATGTTTCTCTTGGGATGTTTTTTGATCACTTGCTGCTGATAAAACACAGTATATTTATTTCCATGGTCTCTCTTTAGCTTAAGACTTCTCCATGAGCTGATCTCCAGAACAGAGAAACTGGAAACAGATAGGAACAAATCAGAACTTTGGCCATGCTCATCAAAAGGAAAGGGATAGAAATTCATATTGGGGTTTCATGAAAAGACGGGCGAGGCGACACCGACCAGTTGTCACTCATAGTTTCCATTAGTGTATTCTGACATAGTTAAGGTAATTTAGTATCAGATAGGCAGGAGATTAATCTGACAGTGCCCACTTCAAGGTGCTGCTGCTGCTACCCTGGACATATTCCTCTCTCTGTGAATTAGCTGCCTTTGTGTAGAAAACTTGAGGCATGAGTTCTACCAATTAGTCCTATCTAATCTGGTCCCTGGCTGTGTTTCTCTTGGGATGTTTTTTGATCACTTGCTCATCGGAATAAAAAAAAACTGAGTTGAACAGAATGTTTCATTCCTGTAACCTGAAACTCGCTTTTTGTTTACAAATAACATATTTGTAATTGTTGTTGAAAATATTTTCAAAGAAACCATGTCTAGATGTTTGCATTCACTTTCCCAACATCAAATGATTGGTCTTGGACCAAGTTACCTGTGAATTCTTATTTACAGAAGCATCCTTTACGTGCACTGAAGTTCAATGTAAGTTTTAAATGTTGTTGGTTGAACAATTTATTAAATCTATTAGCCAGAAGGGGGCACTCATATTCTACAGTACAGAAAGGAAATTTATAATAAACTTCCAAGTTTGCCAGGCAATGCAGGGTAGTCACCTTTATGCCAGAAGACATTAGAGAGAGTGGTGTACAGCAGGAAACAGTAATGGGAGTGGTGCCCAGACCACAAAACGGCAGTAGTGAGATTAGGGCATCAAGCAAGAAAAGATCAATTAAGGTGTAGCAGTTATCATGGTTGACAGTAATTATACATGTTGCTTGGAGGAGGAGAAGGATTTCCTGGAGTGTTTAAGGAATAGTTGCCTTGACAAATGTAGAAAGGACCCAACCAGAGAGTAGGCAATCCTGAACTGGACATGGTGTAATGAGGCAGGATTCATTGGCATTCTTGTTGCTCAAGGCCCCTCGAGATAGGTTAGGAAGACTGGGATGATATGTGATGGAGTTTAGAAGGATGAGGGGAGAAATGAGTGAGATATTTAGGATTATCAAAGGGCTTGACAGGGTGAAATCAGTGCACATGTTCCCAATGATGGGGGAGACTAGGACAAGAGGGCATAGTTTAAGAATACAGGGAAGGCCATTTAACACAGAAATTAGGAGAATTTTTTTTTTACCCAGTGAGTTGTGGATCTGTGGAATGCATTGCCACAGAGGGTAGCGGGGGCGGATTCGGTAGATAGATTTATGAGAGAGTTGGATAAAGCTCTTATGGGCAGGGGAGTTAAGGGTTATGGGGATAAGGCTGGGATTGGTTATTGAAAGAGAAAGATCAGTCATGATCCGATAAATGGCAGTGCTGGCTCAAAGGGCCAATTGGCCTACTCCAGCACCTATTGTCTATTGAGATGGAATTTTCCATCTCGATGGAGAGAGACAACATTCTTTCAGAGGGTCCAGGACTGAAATAAAGGTAAACATGATGATATGAGGACTGAAGTGGCTGGGATTGACTGGCAAAGTATACATAATGGGTTGACAGTAGATAGACAATGGCAGGTTTTAAAGATTGTCTGTGGGAACTTCAAACTCTGTACATCCCTGTGCATCCAAGAAAGGTGGCTCATCTGTGGCTGACGAGGGAAAATTGGGAATAACATTAAAACCAATGAAGGGCCATACAAAGCAGACCGGGGGATATTTAGAATTCAGCCAAGGAAGACAAAGAATCAAATTAGGAGGAAAATAGAGCAAAAGAGGAAATGTGCAATGAACATAAGAACTGATTACAAAATCTTCCAAAGGTATGTAAAGATAAAGAGATGTAGGTCCATTTCCACTCACATTCAAGCGAATTCGTAATGTTGATAAACAAATAGCTGACCAGTTGAATAAATTCTTTGGTTCTGTCTTCACTACTTCATTAAGGAAGATACATAAAACATTCCGGGGATACCATGGGTCAGAGGGGCTAGCATAGAGGAGGAATTGATGGAGATTGCTTTCAGTTTGAAGTTGTCTTCAGTAAATTGATGCCATTGAAAGTTTATAAATCCCCAGGGCCTGATAGACTGCATCCTAGAGTGCTTAAGGAAGTGGCCCTAGAGATAATCAATGCATTAGTGATTATTTTCTAACATTGTCTCCACTCCAGATTGGTTCCTCTGGATTGAACTGTAGATAATGTGATGCTAATTTTTAAGAAAGGAAGGAAATAAAAAAAAAAACAGGAATTATAGACTAGTTAATCTGACTTCAGTGGTGGGGGAATTGCCAGAGTCAATTTTTGAAGATGTTTTCACTGTGCATTTGGAGAAGATTGGTACAATTCGGAGTGGATTTACCTTTTGGATTTATTTAAGAATGCAACCAGTAGATTGGACAATGGTGAACCAGTTAATGTGGTGTATTTGGTCTTTCATAAAGCTTTTGATAAGGTCCCATTCAAGAGATTGGTATGCAAACTTAAGGAAGATGATATAGAAAACCGCTTGATAGGCAGGAAGCAGAGTGGTAATAAATGAGTCCTTTTCAGGATAACAGGCAGTTACCAGTGGGATATCATACACTTCAGTGCTCGAATTCCATCTATTTACAATATATATTAATGATCTAGACAGAGGAATTGAATGCAATATCTCTGTTTGCAGATGATACTAAGCTGGGTGGCAGTGTCAGCTATGCGAAAGATTCCAAGAGTTTTGTAGAGGACTTGGACATATTAGGTGAGTGGGAAAATATATGACCGATGCAGTTTTCTGAAGATAAATGTGAGGTTATCCACTTTGGTGCCAATAACTGGAAGGCAGATAATTATCTGAACGGAGACAAATTACAAACAGGGTAAGTTCAATGAAACCTGGGTGTCATGGTGCATCATTCATGGACGGATCCAATGCAGGTACAGTGGTCAGTGAAGAGAGCAAAATGCATGTTCAAGTTCAAAGTTCAACTTTATTGTCAGTGTACATACATATTCAAAAGAGGAATGTAAACAAAGAATGAAATGTAAACAAACTTACAGTACAAATACAGAAAAATAAATATTCAGTAATAAATAATGAGCAAAGCAAGAGCCCTTAAATGAGTCTGTGATCAAATCTGTTGTTGAGGAGTCTGATGTTAGAGGGATAGCATCTGCTCCTGAACCTGGTGGTACGAGTCCTGTACCTCTTTGGGCAGCATGTTGACCTTTATTGTAATAAGTTTGGAATATAAAAGCAGGGAGGTCTTACTGTAGTTGTGTTAGGCCTTGAGGAGATGAAACCTTAAGTATTGTGTGCAGTTTTGGATTCCTAATCTGAGGGAAGACATTCTTGCAATTGAGGAAGACTGTTTCCTGCGAATGGCAGGATTAGTGTATGAAGAAATGTTGGATAGACTAGGGTTACACTCATTTAAATTTAGAAGAACGAGAAGGGATCTCATTGAAACATATAAAATTCTGACAGTACTACACAGGTTAGAGTTAGGAAAAATATTCCTGATGTTGGATAAGTCCAGAACAAAGATAAGGAGTTAGCCATTTAGGATTGGAATGAAGAGAAACTTCTTCACTCAATGAGTTGGGAACTTGTGGAGTTGCATTTAGTCTGCCATAGGGCAGAGGAAGAATCGTCATCCAAGGAAATTCCCCGGCATTCTTTACAGGCAGAGAAAGAGAAGCCTAGGAATGTCCCTTTGGAGTCACTGAGTGTCGGAGGATTCACCTCCAGCGCTCCCATAGCCTGTGCAGCCACAGTCTTCAGTCCAAACCATCCGCAAACTGAGCTCCAGATCCAAACCTCTGATACAATTAGGAAGCCTTCAGCGCCTGAGGCCCCTCAAGAGTCCTTCCACCCTCAGCACCCTCTCGCATCCCAGTACCCCTTGGTACCTCTTCAGCCAGTCTCGAGCCAAACTCCAGCAGTTCGTTGCCAGATTGGAAGTCATGTGATCAGTCATAATTGTATTGAATGGTGGTGTAGGCTTGAATGGCCTCTCGTGCACTTATTTCAATGATTCTCTAATCTGAGGAATTCCCAAATGCCAGTTGTTGCCTTCAACTGTGAATGAGATCTTACCTTTTGTCACCATTATACAGTACTAGGTTCGAACACACTTACTTGGGATTGAGTCAGGTATATTTTGCATTCACCTATAGGACATTGTTAGCATTTGAGCAGGTGAATAAAAATAAATTCAGAGTAAACAGAACTATGGCCTGAGTTTTCTGCCAACCAAGGTCTTGGAGCTTGGTGTTGACTGGAAGAGCAGCCTTCTTCTAGGAAGGTGACAATTTGTGAATTGGAGAAGCTTAGCAACGAAAAAGTCTTTCACAATTAAATTACCTGGTTTTCCTCCAAAGGTTGTTTGGAAAAATCAAGTCCCCATGCATGCTTTACCAGCTGTCAAAACTGGCCACTGCAATTTAAGTCTCTGGCATTCAAAAAATATTCAATTTATTGTTTTTAAAACTTCTAAAAATTAGGAAAAAAGTACAATGCTACTAAAGTGGATTTAAATCAACAAGTAATATGCAACAAAGGCAATTAACCTTTTGTTTTGCAGACATTTATTGCAGCTGAAATTCACGAGGCAGTTGAAGATTCAGCAGGTGTCTGAATGGAGAACAGGTACAGGATTGACTACAGCTGAGTAGAAGTGAAACACAAATGTTTGCATTCACTGTGATCACAGTAGAAACACAGAGATGCTGGAGGAACTCAGCAGGTCTTGCACCGTCCACAGGAGGTAAAGATATATCACCGACATTTCGGGCCTGAGCCCTTCTTCAAGGGATGAGAAGAAAATGCAGGCAGATGCCTAAATAAAAGAAATGGCAGGGGGAAGAGTACAGACTAACAAACAACATGATAATTGGACATGCAGAAGCGGCCACGAGAAAGGAAAGGTGAAAATTTATAGAAGAGGAGCAGCGGTTGGTTAGGCTTTGTGAATTCAGAGCCGGGGTAAAGGAAGCAGAGGGAAAAGGGAAGAGAGAGAGGCAGACAGTGACAGGAAAGAAGACATTGGGGGAGGAAGGGGGGATGGTAGTGGCTAGCGGAAACTGGAGAAGTCAATGTTAATGCCCTCTTGAACAGAAGTCCAAGATTCTCATCTTTACTGACAAGTTCTGGTCATCTGTCTGTAGATATAAGCCAGCATTGTTTGGTTTATAATTGAAGCATCCTGATCACTGTGCTGACAAGTTGATACTCTTCCTAGAGACTGGCAGGTTTGCTGCTTGGTGATCCAGGTGCAAACTGCACCCAAGCCAATGAAAGACTTTAGAAAATTTACAATTAAATTAATGTGTGTTTTCCATTAATGCAGACTTTTCTGTGTTATCGCAAATTCCTTGACGTGTTTAAGAATGGTGATGGTGGAATTTCAATAAAATCGCTGAAAAATATTTTATGGAAGAAGCATTTTAATTAACAGGTCTCATTCATCATTTCTAATTAAACTGGTTTTAACTATTGTAAATGTAAGTGACTTCAAAAAACTGTATAAAGACAGTTTGATAATTGCTTGATGAACAGTCATCAGTTTTTAGAAATAAAATTATATTAAAAGAGAACTGTCAAACAAACTATTAAAAAGATGGCACTACTTTGAGCATCTGTGACAATTTATTAATGGGGCCATCAGGGATTTGTTAGATTAAGGGGCATAATTTTGCTTACTGTAGGTCCAACTTTTAATTAATACAGTAAAATCTACATTATCCAGAATTCAAGCAACCGGCAAAAAAAAGTCAGGGAAAATAAATGGGTAAAAAATGCAGAAGTTTAAAATTGGCGCACCTTGCCGTTAGCTCGCCATTCAAGCCACACGGGGTCTCAAGGAACTAGAAAACTTGTTTATCTTGCATTTTCTAATCTTCATAGGTGTTGGATACTGGGAGTTTTACTGTATTATTAAGTCTTTTGCTTCTCCAATATATGAATGAACATCATTGAAGTGGTGATAGACACCCAGCCCAAGAGTTAAAGACTTTGGAATACACCTTTCCCAAAGCTTGCACTGAGCCTTATTTTATGTGAAATCACTAGTTTGTTGGTTCCATGGAGAGAATCCATTGGCGCCTTCCAGAGCAACATCTCGGAGCTGAACAGTCCCTTCGCTTCTTCCTGCTGTTCTGAATGAACTCATGGTGTTCATTTATTGTGTATGCGTACTTCAATGTTGCACCATCAATAAGTATTTCTTCTTTGGCTTGGCTTCGCGGACGAAGATTTATGGAGGGGGTAAAAAGTCCACGTCAGCTGCAGGCTCGTTTGTGGCTGACAAGTCCGATGCGGGACAGGCAGACACGATTGCAGCGGTTGCAAGAGAAAATTGGTTGGTTGGGGTTGGGTGTTGGGTTTTTCCTCCTTTGCCTTTTGTCAGTGAGGTGGGCTCTGCGGTCTTCTTCAAAGGAGGTTGCTGCCCGCCAAACTGTGAGGCGCCAAGATGCACGGTTTGAGGCGTTATCAGCCCACTGGCGGTGGTCAATGTGGCAGGCACCAAGAGATTTCTTTAGGCAGTCCTTGTACCTTTTCTTTGGTGCACCTCTGTCACGGTGGCCAGTGGAGAGCTCGCCATATAATACGATCTTGGGAAGGCGATGGTCCTCCATTCTGGAGACGTGACCCATCCAGCGCAGCTGGATCTTCATAAGCGTGGACTCGATGCTGTCGACCTCTGCCATCTCGAGTACTTCGACGTTAGGGGTGTAAGCGCTCCAATGGATGTTGAGGATGGAGCGGAGACAACGCTGGTGGAAGCGTTCTAGGAGCCGTAGGTGGTGCCGGTAGAGGACCCATGATTCGGAGCCGAACAGGAGTGTGGGTATGACAACGGCTCTGTATACGCTTATCTTTGTGAGGTTTTTCAGTTGGTTGTTTTTCCAGACTCTTTTGTGTAGTCTTCCAAAGGCGCTATTTGCCTTGGCGAGTCTGTTGTCTATCTCATTGTCGATCCTTGCATCTGATGAAATGGTGCAGCCGAGATAGGTAAACTGGTTGACCGTTTTGAGTTTTGTGTGCCCGATGGAGATGTGGGGGGGCTGGTAGTCATGGTGGGGAGCTGGCTGATGGAGGACCTCAGTTTTCTTCAGGCTGACTTCCAGGCCAAACATTTTGGCAGTTTCCGCAAAGCAGGACGTCAAGCGCTGAAGAGCTGGCTCTGAATGGGCAACTAAAGCGGCATCATCTGCAAAGAGTAGTTCACGGACAAGTTTCTCTTGTGTCTTGGTGTGAGCTTGCAGTCGCCTCAGATTGAAGAGACTGCCATCCGTGCGGTACCGGATGTAAACAGCGTCTTCATTGTTGGGGTCTTTCATGGCTTGGTTCAGCATCATGCTGAAGAAGATTGAAAAGAGGGTTGGTGCCAGAACACAGCCTTGCTTCACGCCATTGTTAATGGAGAAGGGTTCAGAGAGCTCATTGCTGTATCTGACCCGACCTTGTTGGTTTTCGTGCAGTTGGATAATCATGTTGAGGAACTTTGGGGGACATCCGATGCGCTCTAGTATTTGCCAAAGCCCTTTCCTGCTCACGGTGTCGAAGGCTTTGGTGAGGTCAACAAAGGTGATGTAGAGTCCTTTGTTTTGTTCTCTGCACTTTTATTGGAGCTGTCTGAGGGCAAAGACCATGTCAGTGGTTCCTCTGTTTGCGCGAAAGCCGCACTGTGATTCTGGGAGAATATTCTCGGCGACACTAGGTATTATTCTATTTAGTAGAATCCTAGCGAAGATTTTGCCTGCAATGGAGAGCAACGTGATTCCCCTGTAGTTTGAGCAGTCTGATTTCTCGCCTTTGTTTTTGTACAGGGTGATGATGGTGGCATCACGAAGATCCTGAGGCAGTTTACCTTGGTCCCAACAAAGCTTGAAAAACTCATGCAGTTTGGCATGCAGAGTTTTGCCGCCAGACTTCCAGACTTCTGGGGGGATTCCATCCATACCTGCTGCTTTGCCCCAGAAAGAGGTTCAATGTTGGAAAACTGCAGTCAGACGAAGCGAGAGGAAACTTTCAGGCAAACCTCAAAGCAAAGCTCGACGTTGCAACCCGCCTCACGGACCCGTCCCCTGAAACCCTCTGGGATCAGTTGAAGACTACCATACTGCAATCCACTGAAGAGGTACTGGGCTTTTCCTCCAGGAAAAACAAGGACTGGTTTGACGAAAACAGCCAGGAAATCCAGGAGCTGCTGGCAAAGAAGCGAGCTGCCCACCAGGCTCACCTTACAAAGCCGTCCTGTCCAGAGAAGAAACAAGCCTTCCGTCGCGCATGCAGCCATCTTCAGCGCAAACTCCGGGAGATCCAAAATGAGTGGTGGACTAGCCTCGCCAAACGAACACAGCTCAGCGCGGACATTGGCGACTTCAGGGGTTTCTACGAGGCTCTAAAGGCTGTGTACGGCCCCTCACCCCAAGTCCAAAGCCCGCTGCGCAGCTCAGACGGCAAAGTCCTCCTCAGCGACAAGATCTCCATCCTCAACCGATGGTCAGAACACTTCCAATCTCTTTTCAGTGCAAACCGCTCAGTCCAAGATTCCGCCCTGCTCCAGCTCCCTCAACAGCCCCTAAGGCTAGAGCTGGATGAGGTTCCCACCCTGGATGAGACATATAAGGCAATCGAACAACTGAAAAGTGGCAATAAGTATGCATGCCGCATTTATTTACACAATCCCTGCTCATCATGCAGGCTCTATGTAAGAGTATGTGCACGATTCAAATTTCTATTTAGCATTATTTGTGTCTGTAAGTGCAATCAGTTTCATTATTTGTATTAAATCAGAGTGGAAAAGGGAAAATATATTTTGTAATTCTGTGTCAAGGCCAAATACTTCCTTTTAAATTTTAAAAGGTAGTGTCCTTGCATCTTTCACTGCATGGATCTGAGAGATCCACAAATGTGAAACGATGATTACCTAATCGCCTGGATATGCCTAAATAAGCCTGGGATTGTCTAATCTCGGAAGCTAAGCAGGCACAGGCCCGGTCAGTACTTAGAGGGGAGACCGCCTAGGAACACCAGGTGCTGTAGGTTTCTGTGAGGGGCCCTGGACCAAGTGGCGACTCTCTTGTCTGCCTCACGGTAGATAAAAGTTAAAAGAATTTCATGTACGTTGCAATCTAAATGTAACATTTCGTGACAATAATGGAACCTCTTCCTTTAATTCAAACTGTGTTACAGTAAATGTATGGTGGAACCAATTTCTAGTGCCATTTTTATATAAAGTATAAATTTTAATTCTAGTAGAGAAGAACTACATTTGAAATTATACCATATTTTTGCACAAATTGTGATGAAAAAAAATTTATGCAGCTTCAGAACTGAATTTCTAATTTTTAAAACATTTTATTAACATAAATGTTATGTGTGTCCTGTTCCTCGTTTAGATGCAAACCAATATAAGATCAATTAAATCATTATTATTTTAGCCCATAATCTCCACATACAGGAGATTTCTTTCTCACAAATATCATATTATCCACAATTTCTTTTCTGTCCAATTTATTTTATTCCTTTAAGTTTGTTTTCTTTGACATATATCGCTATGGTTTCACTCTCCACCTGATATATTTTGTGGTTGTTTTGTCTCTTGCTTTAGACTTCTTTTTGCCTTGGTTACCACAGAATCCTATCAACATTTTTCAACTCCCCGAAGCAACTTATTACTAATGATAGTTCCAACACCCAAATAAGAGTTTTGTTTGCTAAGATTTTTGTCTTTTGGCTGCTAAAATTAATGTAATCTTGTTTGCTTTGGGCGAAGTTGGAAATGATTTTTCAAGTTCAAGTTCCGACATACAATCATTCATCGAGTCTACTGCTCGATGAGTATATCAATACATGGCCAATGAAGGCCACAGCAATGCTGCAAGACTGCTTTAAGACCATGTACTGGAGCTGTTTCAGGGAGGCAGCCACCTACAACAATCATTTAAACAGAGAGGAGTACATAAGCTCAGTGACTGGCTACAACACTGAGGAATGTCACCGAGATCAAATGCTTCACAAACAGGACTAACCAGAGGCCCCTCTCAGAGCTCATGATGCTGCCTTCATGACAGGGTGTGGATGACACTAATATTGACCAGGGGTGAACTCTCCCATGCAATCCCGAAGGCAAAGTGGGGGTACACTCATAAAATCCACAGATAGCTGTGTGGCACCAGTGACATGAGGCACATGTGGCAAGGGATCAAGACTATAATAGATCACAAGTCAACCTTACGATTCAAGGACAATGATGCCTTCCGTCCAGCCAAACCGAACATCTTCTATGCACAGTTTGATGAGAAGAACACGATGATGCCAAAGAAAGCTCCGTGTCCCCCTGATGAACAGGTTCCCAGCATAGCTGGGGCCAAGGCAAGGAGAACACAATCTAAGGTGAACCCTCACAAGACAACGTACCTGGTCATGTGCTGAAGGACTGTGCGGGCCAATTGACGGAGGTCTTCATGGACATCTCCAGCACCTCACTGCAGCAGTCCATCATTCCTACAGGATTCAAGATTCAACGCAGCCACCATCATCCCAGTACCCAAGAGGGTGATAATAACAGGCCTCAATGACCACCACCCTGTGGCACTGACTTCCACCATTATGAAATGCTTTGAGCATCAAATGATGGAACGCATCGAAGTACACCTCCCAGAGACGCTGAAAATATTTCAGTTCACCTATGGAAGAAACTGTTCCACAGTTGATGCTATAGCTTTGTCCCTTCACTCAGTCCTGGCCGACCTGGAGAATGACGCCTCATAGGCCAGGCTGCTGTTCATTGACTTCAGCTTGGTGTTTAATATGATTATTCCCAAGGCTGGTGGAGAAGCCGTCCTCGCTGGGATTCAACCCAACTCTCGGTAACTGGATGCTGGACTTCCTAATGGAAAGGCCACTGACTTTCCCAGTTGGTAGCAGGATAGTCAGCACCATCACACAGAGCACTGGCACAGCACAGGGCTATGTGCTCGGCCTGCTCCTGTTCATGCTACTGATCTGCAACTGCACCTCACCAGATCCAGCTCCAACATTGTCATCACTTTTTGCAGATGACACAACAGTAGTTGGCCTCATCGGCAACAACAATGAGTCGCACTACGGAGAAGAGCTGGAAAATCTTGTGAAATGGTGCAAGAGTAATAACCTGCACCTCAATGTGGACAAGATGAATGAGATGATTGTGGACTTCAGGCAGACCAGGAATGACCACCCTCCACTACACATTAACAATAGTAGAGAGAGTGGAGAGTATTGAGTTCCTTGGAGTTCACTTAACTAGTGCCCTCTCGTGGACACTCAACATCTTCTCACTTGTCATGAAGGTGCAACAGTGACTGCGCTTCCTGACAAGACTGAAGCAGGCAAGGTTACTGGCCACCATTATGTCAACCTTCTATAGTAGCTCTATCCAGGCCAGCTACATCACAGTGTGGAACAGTTGCTGCAGAGAAATGGATCAGAGGTCAATCCACAGGACCATAAGATTGGCAGAGAGGATCACTGGAGTCTACCTCTCTGCTCATCAACGTGATCTACTGGGATTGTTGTCTGAAGAGGGCTTGTAAAATCATGGAGAACCCCTTACATCCTGCACAGAGCATCTTTCAGATGCCACTGACAGGGACGAGATACAGGAGGATCAGAGCCAGCACCACCAGGCTGAGGAAAAGCTTCTTCCCACGGGCAGTGAGAACGCTGAACGACCAAAGGAACTGCTCACACTAACAATTCAAGACTCTCATATTCATGAAACCATATTTATTTATTTATTTGTATCGATGAAATACTTGTGCATATTTTCTGTCTGTATGTGTGTTAGTTTTGGTTGTGTGTCAACATGCTTTGCATTGAGGACCAGAGAATTCTGTTTTTTTTGGGTTGTACTTGTACAATCAGATGACAATAAACTTGACTAGACTTGATTTGCCTACAGCTTTCCTGAGGAATGACCAATGGGAAAGTTGCACAATCAAGAATAAACAGATATAAAAATCACTTGGGTGATGAAAGGTTCGCCTCTTCAAGTTTAGTCTGGGGATGATTTCCAGATACAGTAAAAACCCCTTTTATCCAGAATTCAAGGAATCAGCAGAAAAAAATAGCAGAAAATAAATAGGTAAAAAAGTACAGGTGTTTAAAATTGACATGCTTTGCCGTTAGTGTACCAATCATGTAACACTCAATTTCAAGCAACTAGAAAATTAACTTATCCAGCCTCTACCAATCTGCATAAGTGCCAGAAACCAAGGGTTTTATCGTTCTTTAGAATGAAAAAAGGTTATAAGAAGGCCAGCCAGAAAAAGTTTTCGCTCCTCTGGATCAACACTCCCTCTATCCTAATCAATGGGGTGACAACCTAACATATCTCTTTGCTTATTCCTTTCTCCAGAATTTCCTCCTTGTTTGACCATCTCCCCCTTTCTATATGGTACATTGCAATGTAACAGCCTCCTACTCCAGGGAACTATGTATTAGTCCGATAAAAGACTGAGATTTCTGAGACATTGTTAGATACATCTTGTCTTCTGAAACTTGATATTGCAGGAATGGTCCAAAGTGACCATTTATCCCTCCAAAGTAAATAATCCAGTGATCAATCTCCTGGGCGGCGGTTAGAGCAGCGTTTATCACAACACTGTTACAGAGCCAGCAACTTGGGGTTCAAATCTGACGCTGTTTAGAAGGAGTTTGCACATTCTCCTCACATCTGCATGAGTTTCCTCCCACCCAACAAAGCATACAGGTTAATAGGTGTATTTTGAGGGCATGGGCTCATGGGCCAGATGGTCCTGTTACCGTGCTGCATGTTTAAATTAAATGGATGAGAGAAATTGAAATAGTATAATTAAAATAAATGCTAAAAAAAGCTCACTTTGCTTATTTTTGAGTAACATCAGGGTGCAATTGTTACACATTTTGACTTAAACATTGGGAAGAGTAAGTCATTGCTACGGTATCAATAGATTTTCCTTTATTGTGGGCATGGTCTCAAGATGAACCAGTTGGTATCCTCATTTGCTCTCACCCAACGTCACCCAACACTCCCATCTCATTTGTGGTTCTTTCTTCCAGTATGTGTATCCATTTTCCTGCCTAAAATGGTGTATTAAGGGTTAATAATATTCTCAAATCTAGGCTGGACCTACATTAATGGAAATAGTGACATGTTATTGTGAGCTTGGGAAATGATCAGAAAAAGTTAAATGATTAGCCTGAAAGTAACAAAAGAATCTGAACACCAACCCATAAGATGATGTAATAGAGTCTATTGTAAGCTGTAGATCTAGACTGAAATAAGATAAAATTTGAATGGGTTAAGTCACCGTCAATATTAAACAAACTGCCAATTACAAAGCCTGTGTATGTGATGATCCCTTTTGATATTTCTGCCACTATAGTTTAATTGCTATTGTTAACATATTGGATTATAGCATCAAGTTAGAACATTCAAAAACTTCTTCAACATGGAGAAAAATACAAGGATCACAGCACTTACAGAAAATACCTCTAATTATATCTCTTAACTGTATCAATTACGTACCACACACTGCAGAAAGTACACTGCATGGAGGAAAAATTCTAGTAATAGAGTGCTAGTAACACTCCTGACCACTAGAGGGAGTCAGAGACTAGTTTGTGGCAGCTTGGTTGGATTCAAGATGGATGGCTCCATATGGTCATGAGTTCTATGGATGATAAAGTAAAGTTGTTCTAAATTAATCTAAGTTTCTTTATTACAATAAAAGAAACATCACATGGTACTACCAGGAGTAGAAGAAACACCAGGAGTGTGCAGAGTGTTTAACAGTCATTATCAGCAGAAATGTGGAGAGGGTAAAGAATCCTGATGCTGTAAACTGGAGGTTGTTCAAAGATTCAAGCTCTGCCTGCAAGCCATGGGACTTGGTAGTAAACCTGATACACGGAAGATTGCACTGCTACTTACCTTGGCAGGACCTCAAGCACTAGAGGTTTTCAACAAAGTTATTTTTACCGAGGTAGAAGTCCAGAGCAATTTTGACAAGGTTATCGAGACTGTTCACCAAAGGAAAATGAAACCTTTAAGAGGTATGTGTTTCACTCACACACACAGCTGCAGGGAGAGAGCTTTAATACTTTTCTAACAGATTTAAAATTAAAAGCAAGAACATGCAATTTTGCACTGTTGCAAGATTCAATGATCCGTGATCAAATTGTGTTTGGGATTATTGATAAGAAAGTGAGAGAGAAGTTGCTGTGAGAGACAGATCTTACTTTAGGTGGAGCTGTGAAGATATGCCATGCCAGTGAATTAGCTCTGCAGCACCGTAAAAAAGTTCAGTGATAGTCTAAAAGCCAGTAAAATGAAAGCATAGTCGTAGCCAAAGTGTCTGGACACACGCAAACAAAAAATGAGATAGAGGAACCAACAAAAAGAGGGAGAGACATTCAATTGTAAATGATGAGGACTAAGCAGGCGCCAAAGCAATGCCCTGCTCATGGAAAAGTCCGTAACAAGTGCAAAGAGTAGAATCACTATGCAAAGCCAATGTTTTTCCAAAGGGAAACTAAACAGAAGTAAAAGTGGACACACTATAGAGGACACTATAGAAGACACTGAAGACACTATAGAAGACACAGAAGACACTATAGAAGACACTGAAGACACTGTAGAAGACACTGAAGACACTGTAGAAGACACAGAAAACACTATAGAAGACACTGAAGACACTATAGAAGACACTGAAGACACTGTAGAAGACACAGAAGACACTATAGAAGACACTGAAGACACTGTAGAAGACACTGAAGACACTATAGAAGACACAGAAAACACTATAGAAGACACTGAAGACACTATAGAAGACACTGAAGACACTGTAGAAGACACTGAAGACACTATAGAAGACACTGAAGACACTATAGAAGACACTGAAGACACTATAGAAGACACAGAAGACACTATAGAAGACACAGAAAACACTATAGAAGACACTGAAGACACTATAGAAGACACTGAAGACACTATAGAAGACACAGAAGACACTATAGAAGACACAGAAAACACTATAGAAGACACTGAAGACACTATAGAAGACACTGAAGACACTATAGAAGACACTGAAGACACTATAGAAGACACTGAAGACACTATAGAAGACACAGAAGACACTGTAGAAGACACAGAAGACACTATAGAAGACACAGAAGACACTATAGAAGACACAGAAAACACTATAGAAGACACTGAAGACACTATAGAAGACACTGAAGACACTATAGAAGACACTGAAGACACTATAGAAGACACTGAAGACACTATAGAAGACACAGAAGACACTATAGAAGACACAGAAGACACTGTAGAAGACACTGAAGACACTATAGAAGACACAGAAAACACTATAGAAGACACTGAAGACACTATAGAAGACACTGAAGACACTATAGAAGACACTGAAGACACTATAGAAGACACAGAAGACACTGTAGAAGACACTAAAGACACTATAGAAGACACAGAAAACACTATAGAAGACACAGAAGACACTATAGAAGACATTGAAGACACTATAGAAGACACTGAAGACACTATAGAAGACACTGAAGACACTATAGAAGACACTGAAGACACTATAGAAGACACTGAAGACACTGTAGAAGACACTCAAGACACTATAGAAGACACTGAAGACACTATAGAAGACACTGAAGACACTGTAGAAGACACTCAAGACACTATAGAAGACACAGAAGACACTATAGAAGACACTGAAGACACTGTAGAAGACACAGAAGACACTATAGAAGACACAGAAGACACTATAGAAGACACTGAAGACACTATAGAAGACACTGAAGACACTGTAGAAGACACAGAAGACACTATAGAAGACACTGAAGACACTGTAGAAGACACAGAAGACACTATAGAAGACACAGAAGACACTATAGAAGACACTGAAGACACTGTAGAAGACACAGAAGACACTGTAGAAGACACAGAAGACACTATAGAAGACACTGAAGACACTGTAGAAGACACTGAAGACACTGTAGAAGACACTGAAGACACTATAGAAGACACAGAAAACACTATAGAAGACACTGAAGACACTATAGAAGACACTGAAGACACTGTAGAAGACACTGAAGACACTATAGAAGACACAGAAAACACTATAGAAGACACTGAAGACACTATAGAAGACACTGAAGACACTGTAGAAGACACTGAAGACACTATTGAAGACACTGAAGACACTATAGAAGACACTGAAGACACTATAGAAGACACTGAAGACACTATAGAAGACACTGAAGACACTATAGAAGACACAGAAGACAATGTAGAAGACACTGAAGACACTATAGAAGACACAGAAAACACTATAGAAGACACTGAAGACACTATAGAAGACACTGAAGACACTATAGAAGACACTGAAGACACTATAGAAGACACAGAAGACACTGTAGAAGACACTGAAGACACTATAGAAGACACAGAAAACACTATAGAAGACACAGAAGACACTATAGAAGACACTGAAGACACTATAGAAGACACTGAAGACACTATAGAAGACACTGAAGACACTATAGAAGACACTGAAGACACTGTAGAAGACACTCAAGACACTATAGAAGACACAGAGGACACTATAGAAGACACTGAAGACACTGTAGAAGACACAGAAGACACTATAGAAGACACAGAAGACACTATAGAAGACACTGAAGACACTATAGAAGACACTGAAGACACTGTAGAAGACACAGAAGACACTATAGAAGACACTGAAGACACTGTAGAAGACACAGAAGACACTATAGAAGACACAGAAGACACTATAGAAGACACTGAAGACACTGTAGAAGACACTGAAGACACTATAGAAGACACAGAAAACACTATAGAAGACACTGAAGACACTATAGAAGACACTGAAGACACTGTAGAAGACACTGAAGACACTATAGAAGACACAGAAAACACTATAGAAGACACTGAAGACACTATAGAAGACACTGAAGACACTGTAGAAGATACTCAAGACACTATAGAAGACACTATAGAAGACACTGAAGACACTGTAGAAGACACTCAAGACACTATAGAAGACACAGAAGACACTATAGAAGACACTGAAGACACTGTAGAAGACACAGAAGACACTATAGAAGACACAGAAGACACTATAGAAGACACTGAAGACACTATAGAAGACACTGAAGACACTGTAGAAGACACAGAAGACACTATAGAAGACACTGAAGACACTGTAGAAGACACAGAAGACACTATAGAAGACACAGAAGACACTATAGAAGACACTGAAGACACTGTAGAAGACACAGAAGACACTGTAGAAGACACAGAAGACACTATAGAAGACACTGAAGACACTGTAGAAGACACTGAAGACACTGTAGAAGACACTGAAGACACTATAGAAGACACAGAAAACACTATAGAAGACACTGAAGACACTATAGAAGACACTGAAGACACTGTAGAAGACACTGAAGACACTATAGAAGACACTGAAGACACTGTAGAAGACACTGAAGACACTATTGAAGACACTGAAGACACTATAGAAGACACTGAAGACACTATAGAAGACACTGAAGACACTATAGAAGACACTGAAGACACTATAGAAGACACAGAAGACAATGTAGAAGACACTGAAGACACTATAGAAGACACAGAAAACACTATAGAAGACACTGAAGACACTATAGAAGACACTGAAGACACTATAGAAGACACTGAAGACACTATAGAAGACACAGAAGACACTGTAGAAGACACTGAAGACACTATAGAAGACACAGAAAACACTATAGAAGACACAGAAGACACTATAGAAGACACTGAAGACACTATAGAAGACACTGAAGACACTATAGAAGACACTGAAGACACTATAGAAGACACTGAAGACACTATAGAAGACACTGAAGACACTGTAGAAGACACTCAAGACACTATAGAAGACACAGAAGACACTATAGAAGACACTGAAGACACTGTAGAAGACACAGAAGACACAATAGAAGACACAGAAGACACTATAGAAGACACTGAAGACACTATAGAAGACACTGAAGACACTGTAGAAGACACAGAAGACACTATAGAAGACACTGAAGACACTGTAGAAGACACAGAAGACACTATAGAAGACACAGAAGACACTATAGAAGACACTGAAGACACTGAAGACACTATAGAAGACACAGAAAACACTATAGAAGACACTGAAGACACTATAGAAGACACTGAAGACACTGTAGAAGACACTGAAGACACTATAGAAGACACAGAAAACACTATAGAAGACACTGAAGACACTATAGAAGACACTGAAGACACTGTAGAAGACACTCAAGACACTATAGAAGACACTATAGAAGACACTATAGAAGACACTGAAGACACTGTAGAAGACACAGAAGACACTATAGAAGACACTGAAGACACTATAGAAGACACAGAAAACACTATAGAAGACACTGAAGACACTATAGAAGACACTGAAGACACTATAGAAGACACAGAAAACACTATAGAAGACACTGAAGACACTATAGAAGACACTGAAGACACTGTAGAAGATACTGAAGACACTATAGAAGACACTATAGAAGACACTATAGAAGACACTGAAGACACTGTAGAAGACACAGAAGACACTATAGAAGACACTGAAGACACTGTAGAAGACACTGAAGACACTGTAGAAGACACTGAAGACACTATAGAAGACACAGAAAACACTATAGAAGACACTGAAGACACTATAGAAGACACTGAAGACACTGTAGAAGACACTGAAGACACTATTGAAGACACTATAGAAGACACTATAGAAGACACTGAAGACACTGTAGAAGACACAGAAGACACTATAGAAGACACTGAAGACACTATAGAAGACACAGAAAACACTATAGAAGACACTGAAGACACTATAGAAGACACTGAAGACACTATAGAAGACACTGAAGACACTATAGAAGACACTGAAGACACTATAGAAGACACTGAAGACACTGTAGAAGACACTGAAGACACTATAGAAGACACTATAGAAAACACTATAGAAGACACTGAAGACACTGTAGAAGACACTGAAGACACTATAGAAGACACAGAAAACACTATAGAAGACACTGAAGACACTATAGAAGACACTGAAGACACTGTAGAAGACACAGAAAACACTATAGAAGACACTGAAGACACTATAGAAGACACTGAAGACACTGTAGAAGACACTGAAGACACTATAGAAGACACAGAAAACACTATAGAAGACACTGAAGACACTATAGAAGACACTGAAGACACTGTAGAAGACACAGAAGACACTATAGAAGACACTGAAGACACTGTAGAAGACACAGAAGACACTATAGAAGACACAGAAAACACTATAGAAGACACTGAAGACACTGTAGAAGACACTGAAGACACTATAGAAGACACAGAAAACACTATAGAAGACACTGAAGACACTATAGAAGACACTGAAGACACTATAGAAGACACTGAAGACACTGTAGAAGACACTGAAGACACTATAGAAGACACAGAAAACACTGTAGAAGACACAGAAGACACTATAGAAGACACTGAAGACACTATAGAAGACAGTGAAGACACTATAGAAGGAACTCCTCTCAGTGATATACTTTTCCTGGGCATGGTGGTGCAAGAAGTGAACAGTGTTGATCAGGATAAATGGACTGTTTGTCATTGCATACAAATAGAACAAATATTCCTTTCAAGCTGGGCATAGGTGTAAAGCTCAATTTGATCCTGGAGCTCCACATCAGGATATTGAAAATAAAGGCATATATCCATGCAAATCCTGTACAGCTCAAAGCCTACAATGCCTACAAAGCCTACAATACGAAAGGTACATGTAACTCAAGGTGAAAGTTGTCCAGGGCAATGGCGCAGAGTGAAGGACACAATGAGAGTTCCATAGAGACAGATGTGAATCTCCACTTGAACCTGATCACTGAATCGCTTCCTATATCTGACATGAAATCCAAGCAGATCACTGCTGAAAATGAAAATGATACAATTTTACAGAAGGTCATCAAGAATTTGAATAAAGTATGGCCGAGAGGTGAATGTCAGCCATACTACAACATCAGAGCTGAGCTGAGCTTTGTCAATGGGCTTCTGCTCAGACAGAGCAGAATTACCATTCCTCAATCACTGCGACCTGAGATGCTGAAAAGGGTGCATTAGGGGCATCCTGGAATGGAAAAATGCAAGAGGAGGGCTAGAACTGTGGTTTATTGGCCAGGGATAAATGCTGACATTGACAGGATGGTCTCCATCTGTGAGATCTGTTTGAAACATCGCGCAAAGCAGTCAAACGAACCCATGATATATTTACCAGCAGAACCATGCAGAAAGTTGGGAATGATCTATTTTACATGGATGGAAATAATTACTTGCTTGTTATTGATTATCCATTGAACTATCTGGAGAGTGTACTGCTTCCTAACATGTCTGCTGCTTGTGTGATCAAATATATGATATCAAACTTTGCAAGACATAGAATTCCTCAAATTGTCTACAGTGACATGGACTATGCTATAGCTGTAGATAATTCCAGAACTTTGCAGAAGAATATGATTTTCAACATGTGAATTCAAGTCCTCTGCATCCCCAATCAAGCAATAGAGCAGAGAGAGGAGTTCACATAGTTAACAGTTGCTCAAGAAAGCACTAGACAGTGGCTCAGATCTGTATCTAGCTCTGATGAGTTGCAGAGCTTCGCCACTTGAACATGGCATGTCACCCACTGAGCTGATGGGACATAGACTATGCAGCCCCCTTCTCGACTCTGCAGTCCGAAACAAGAAAGGAATGTCAAAGAAGTCAAATGGAAACAAAAACATCTGCAATAGAGACAAAAAGCAAACTACGACAAGTCAGCAAGAAGCTTATGGCCACTGGCACAACATGACACAGTGAGACTCAGAGATTCCAACATGGGATAAAAAGGCTACTGGAGTAAGTAAATCCAAGACCCTACACTTTCAGAACAGAGGATAGTCTGAGGAAGAATCGAAAAAGCCTGCTGAAAATGCAAGAGACACTGCAGGAACAAATGCAGAAGATCCGGCCTGCACAGCAACAGAGGAATCTCCACCAGTGCTGGACAGTCGTGGACCCACAGAACTGACACAAGCTCCTGTGTTAAGCAGATCCACACACATTATCAAACCACCTGACAAACTGAATCTATAAAAGAAAAAGAATTGCACATTTAAAAAGTTTGCGCTGCTGATGTTTGTGTTTACGTTTGTGTTGAACTTTAAATTGAAATGAATACTGTATTAGTGTGTCATGTTGTTAGATTAAACATCTCAAGAAAAGAGGATCTACTGACAGAGTGCGAGTGACACTCCTGACTACTAGAGGGAGTCAGAGACTAGATTGTGGCAGCTTGGTTGGATTCAGATGGATGCCTCCACACAGTCGTATGTTCTATAGCTAATAAAGTATAGTTGTTTTAAAAGAACCCAAGTTTCTTTATCACAATATAAGAAGCATCACAGTAAACAAAACTTTTGAGTAATTAAAGTCCCTATGTGGTCTCTCCATCATTTAGAATACTATAACACAGAAGCAGGCCCTTCAACCCATATAGTCTGTGCTGAACTATTTATTCCACCTAGTCATATTATCCTATATCCAAACGATAGCTCTCCCATCCATGTATCTATTGTGATACTACAGACCTATCACCAATGTATAAAGTTACAGTATCTAGAGTATGTATGTAATGACTGTGCTTACAGCGATTGGCTGAGAGCTAAGCCACGCCTATTGTCTGGGCCTTAAAGGGTTGTGTCCCTAGCCAGGTCGGATCATTCCGGACTGGTCGGCCACCTGTGAAGAGCTCCTGTCTTTTGCTAATAAAACCCTTGGTTTGGATCAACAAGTCTTTGGTTCTTTCGACAAGCTCTACAATTTTATTAGCGTCTGACTCGGACAGAAAAATTTGACATCGACCCATAGTCAGCTACAGCCTTCAAAGCCTTTAAGTTCTGGCTGTTGAACTTTGAAAACTTCCTGAGATTCATTGAGGTGGAAGAGGATAACCAGCTTCTAACAGCATTGCTGTCTATGGTGTCCTTGAGAGTCTACGAGAACATCCAGGATGAGACCACTTACACCGCAGCTATAAAGGTACTGAAAGAACTGTACGATCAACCAATGAACAGAGTTCATGCCCGGCTTGTGCTTGCGTCGAGGAAGCAACAGCCCGGCGAGTCCAGCAGGGCATATTTAGAAGTAGTAAAGGCATTGGGCAAGGACTGTAACTGTGTGGACAAAACTGCTGCCGAGATCACAAACGATCTCGTCTAGGATGCCTATGTGGCCAGGCTCCAATCGAATGAAGTGAGGCTGCGCTTGCTCGAACAAGGGGTAGAAAAACTAGAGGACATGGCCCAGATTGCAATCACAATGGAGGATGCAGCCTTAAAGTTCAACGAGTTCTCTAGGGACTGGACCCCTCGTTCTGATGTGAGTAGAGTGCCCTTCTACCCTACCACCCCCCGAGATACTGACGGCCTGTCGGCTGCTGCTACACTGCCCCCTGCGAACCCAAGATGTTATTTCTGTGGGAGGGACAAGCACAGCAGGTCCCAGTGCCCAGCAAGAAAAGCCAGGTGCCAGAAGTGCCTTTAAAACAGCCACTTTGCCGCAGTCTGTAGGTCTAAAATGGCCGCTGGCAAACACAGTGCCTCGTGTGAAGCCCAATCGCCACTATCCCATTCAAACTCTTCTTCCCCAGAGCTCTCGTCCAATGAGAGTGACTCCTGACATCACGGAGATGCCGAACCCGGAAGGGGCAGCCCACCCTCGCAACCATGATGTTGGCCCGCCTCTTGCCCCCGTGCGGAACACTCGACCCGGCATCGGTCCCGACTGTAGCGCCCGCTATTGCCACGGCCACGACCACTCCCAAGGCCAACGCTACCGCCGCTGCTGCCGCTGCCACCGCCATAGCCACCCCTGGAGACGACGCTACCGCTACCGCTGCCCGCTCCCCTGCTGCCGCTGCCCACGCCACTGCCGGTGCGGCCACCACGACTGACTGGGGACCCGCTGTGGCCAAGTAGGTACTCGCCCTAGTGTCCATCACTGATGACCGCTGGGGCCTGACCGCTGCGACCGACGACCTACCCACCGCCAACCGCGAGCAACAACCCCCACTACTTACCATTCATCCGCCGACGCCGCCACAACAGCACCTCCGGGAGTACCTCCAAAATGCTCCTCCAGCACTGACTGCGTCTATGATATCATCCTGTTGCGTGACGTCAACACGCGGAACTCCCCTGTCAACTGGATCAGTGGCTGTTTCTATAACACTAAACCAGCAATGTTCTCATCCCCTCACTAAAGCAATGGATCTGATTAAAGTGCATGGACACTACACCAATTGCTTATTTGACTCTGGGTTAACTGACAGTTTTATCCGGCCAGATCTGGCCCTCCGTGGCGGACTTGACATTATCCCCACTACCCAGATGATCTCATTAGCGACTAGGTCGCACTCAACCGGGATAAAGGGGTATTGCATCACCATGCTGGAAGTACAGGGCGTAACAGTCACCCACTTCAAATTATTCATCCTTCCCCATTTGTGCGCCCCAGTGTTGCTGGGATTAGACTTTCAGTGTCAGTTTCGAACGGTGTCCCTACACTTTGGGGCACCCCACGGCCCCCTCTCGGTCTGCCACGCCTCACCCCTGAAGCAACCCACCCCCGTGCCCTGGGGCCACTCCTGCGGCCTTTCCAAACTCCGGATTGCCCCGCCAGCACTCTTCGCAAACCTCACCCCTAGCTGGAAGCCTGTGGCCACCAAAAGTTGGCAATATAGTTACAAAAACAGGCAATTCATTAGGAGTGAGGTGCGTAGATTGCTGGATGAGGGCATCATCGAACCCAGTTCAAGTCCCTGGAGAGCCCAGGTGGTGGTCGTCAAGAATGGGGAAAAGCTACGGATGGTGGTCGACTATAGCCAGACCATTAATCGCTTCACGCTCCTGGATGCATACCCCCTGCCACGCATCACAGATGTGGTGAACCAGATCGCCCAATACCGCATATTCTCCACCATTGACCTACGTTCGGCCTACCACCAGCTCCCGATCCGCTATGAGGACTGACCATTCACGGCCTTTGAAGCGAATGGGTGGCTGTATCAATTTCTCAGGGTACCATTTGTGGTCACGAATGGTATCGCGGTCTTCCAGCGGGAAATGGACTGGATGGTGGACCAGAACGGGCTAATCGCTACCTTCCTGTATCTGGACAATGTCACCATCTGCGGCCACGACACGCAGGACCACGATGCCAACTTAGACAAATTTCTTCAAATTGCCGGTCGGCTGAACCTGACCTACAATTTTGACAAGTGTGTCTTCCGGACCACATGACTTGCGATTCTAGGTTGCGTGGTGGAGAACGGGGTAGTGATGCCAGATCCTGACTGCATGTGTCCCCTAATGGACTTCCCCCCCCCCCCATACCCAGAAAGCACTCAAACGCTGCCTCATATTACGCCCAATGGGTTCCACACTACGCTGACAAAGCGCGTCCTCGTATCAAGAGCACCTCCTTTCCCCTCTTAACTGAAGCCAGAGCGGCTTTCAATCGAATCAAATCCAACATCGCCGCTGCAACGCTGCATGCGATCAATGAGTCTGTCCCATTTCAAGTTGAGAGCGATGTATCGGACTTCGCCCTGGCAGAAACCTTGAACCAGGCCGGTCAGCCTGTAGCTTTCTTCTCCAGAACCCTCCAGGGTCCAGAGAGTAGACACTCCTCGGTCGAGAAGGAGGCCCAGGCCATAGTTGAAGCGGTGCGTCGTTGGAGACATTACTTCGCTGAGAGGCACTTTACACTATTGACTGATCAACACGTGGTCTCCTTCATGTTCAGCAACACCCAGCGAGGTAAGATAAAAAACGACAAAATCGACAGATGGAGAATCGAACTCTCCACCTTTAACTATGACATCCTGTACAGGCCTGGTAAGCTCAACAACCCGCCTGACGCGCTCTCCAGGGGGACGTGCACCAGCGTACAGATGGACAGACTACAGAAACTCCATGAGGCACTCTGTCATCCAGGGGTCACTAGGTTTGCCCACTTCTAGCCAGGTCGGATCATTCCGGACTGGTGGGCCACCTGTGAAGAGCTCCTGTCTTTTGCTAATAAAAGCCTTGGTTTGGATCAACAAGTCTTTGGTTCTTTCGACAAGCTCTACAATTTTATTAGCAAAAGACAGGAGCTGTTCACAGGTGGCTGACCAGTCCGGAATAACTACATCCTTACTGCCATCGACGAGTACTCCCGCTTCCCGTTCGCTGTGCCCTGCCCAGACACCACCGCCACCTCAGTGATACAGGCCCTTCACAGTATCTTCGCCATTTCGGGTACCCCAATTCCATCCACAGTGATAGGGGGTCCTCATTCATGAGCGCAGAACTGCAACAGTACCTTCTGGAGTGTGGTATCGCTTCAAGCAGGACCACCAGCTATAACCCACGCAGTAACGGCCAGGTCAAGAGGGAGAATGCCACCATCTGGAGAGCGGTTACACTGGCTCTCCAGTCTAAAGGTCTCCCCACCTCTCACTGGCAGGAGGTTCTCACTAGTGCCTTACACTCCATCCGCTCTCTCCTATGTACCGCAACAAATGCCACCTCCCCACGAAAGGATGTTCCTTTTCCCGAGGAAATTCGAATCAGGAACCATTGTACCGGCATGGCTCACCGTCCCTGGCCTCGTCCTTTTACGATGCCACGTCCGGCACTCAAAGAACGACCCGTTGGTCGACCGAGTGACTCTTCTCCACGCGAACCTGCATTACGTCTACGTTGGGTTCCCAGACGGGCGGGAGGACACTGTTTCTGTTCGGGACCTAGCTCAGGACGCGGTAGGCCCAGCAACCCCCGCAACCCAACCTTCCCCAACTCTTTATTCCCTAGGCCCCGTGCCAGAACAGAAGGATCAACAGCACCCCAACAACCCGGGCCACCCTGCCGACAACACGGCTGGGGAATTGAGCGAAGGAGCGGTTGCACCCGACTAGCCCGCTGGCGACACCACTCCAGCGACCCCAATCCCGGCACCACAGTGGTCACGCTGGATGGTCAGACCCCCTGACCACTACAGTCCTTAACCTACTCCTTCCTTTTCTCCCTCTTCAGCCCTTCCACCCCAGGGTCAGTTCTCCAAGAAGGGGTGAATGTGATAGTACAGACCTATCTCCAATGTATATAGTTACAGTATCTAGAGTATATATGTAATGACTGTGCTTACAGCGATTGGCTGAGAGCTTAGCCACGCCTACTGTCTGGGCCTTAAAGGGTTGTATCCCTAGCCAGGTCGGATCATTCCGGACTGGTCGGCCACCTGTGAAGAGCTCCTGTCTTTTGCTAATAAAAGCCTTGGTTTGGATCAACAAGTCTTTGGTTCTTTCGACGAGCTCTACATCTATCTAATCTTTTAAATGTCAATATTTAACCTGCACCCTCCCCCCTCCCCCACCCCCTTCAGCTGACAGGTCATTTCAAACCCTGAGTGAAAAAGTTCCTCCTATTATTCCCCTTCAACATTTCACCTTTAACCCATGCCTTCAAGTTGTTGTCTCACCCAACCTTAGTGGAAAAAGCCTACTTGTATTTACCCTATCTATAATTTTGATTCCCTCCATCAAATCTCCCCTTGTTCTCTGACACACCAGGGAATAAAATCTTATTTCCCTTTAACCCGGCTCTTCAAGTCCTAGAAATGTCCTTGTAAATTTTCTCTGCACTCTCAACCTTATTGATCTCTTTACTGTTGGTAGGTGACTAAAACCATACACAATACTCCAAATTTGGGGTCACCAATGTCTTATATACTGTCAACATAACATTCCAGCTCAAAACTTATGATTCATGAAGACCAACTTTCCAAAATCTTTCTTTACTTCTCTAACTCCACAACTGTGACTCCACTTTCAAGGAATTGAATATCTGCATTCCCAGATCCCTCTGCTTTGCGGAACTCTGAAGTTGCCTACCATTAACTTTGTAAGGCCTACATTAGTTAATCTTTCCAAAGTGCAACACCTCACACTTGTCTGCATTAAAATTTCATCTGCCGTTTAGCTTTTTGAGTCTTTCTTGCTGTCTATATAACCCTCAACCTTTGTGTCCATCTGCAAATTTACTGATCCAATTTACCACATACATCCAGATAAGTGATAAACAAGGCTGCATCTAGCACTAATGTCTGAAAAACACTACTAGTCACAGGCCTCCACTCAGAGAGGACATCTTGGTTTCTCGCACAAAGTTAATATCTAATCGAGGTTACTACCTTATCCTGGAAACCAAGTGACTGAACCTTATTGATCAACCTCTCAAAAGCCTTGCTAAAGTCAACATGGACAGCGTCCACTGCTTTTCCTTCATCAATATTTCTAGTGCTCAAGAAGAGTGCAGTAACCTCTCTTAATGACTATCGACCAGTAGCACTTTCATCAATTTGGATGAAGTGTTGTGAAAGGCTGATGATGAAGCAGCTCAGCTTCTGTCTGAGTGGTGTCATGGATCCATTCCAGTTCACCTATCATGTCAACAGGTCTTCAGCAGATGCCATCTCACTGGCTCTACACAAAGCTCTGGAACATCTGGACAGCAAAGGTACGTACATCAGGATGCTTTTTATCGATTACAGTTAGGCATTTAACACCATCATCCCCTCAAAACTGATCAGTAAACTACAAGACTTTGGAGTTAACAACCTACTGCGTAATTGGATCATGGATTTCTTCACCTCCAGGCCACATTCAGTGAACATTGGTAAGAACTTCTCCTCCACAATCTCCATCAGTACCAAAATACCACAGGGCTGTGTTCTTAACAGCCTACTCTACATCTACAACTGTGTAGCTCAGTATGACAATAGCACCATTTACAAATTTGCCAGCAATACCACGGTCATGGGTTTTATAAAGGATGGGGAGGAGTCAGCATAGAGGATGAAGGTTGAAAACTTGGATGAATGGTGCACCAATAACAAACTTGCACTCACTGTCATCAAAACTAAGGAGCTGATTGTTGACCAGGAAAGAAAAGCCAAAGGTATACAATCTAGTGATCTCTGGGGATCGGAGGTGGAGAGCATGAGCACATATAGATTCTTAGGAGTCACTATGTCGAAGGATCTTTCTTGGATCCAACACACTAATGACATCGTGAAGAAAGCATGTCAGCACCTCAGCTTCCTCGGGAGTTTGCAGAGGTTTGGTATGACACCTGAAATCCTGGTAAATTTCTACAAAGGTGAGGTGGAAAGCATGCTTACCGGCTGCATTGCAGTCTGGTATGTGAACACCAATACCCCTGAGCGTAAAGCCTTCAAAAAGGTAGTGGACACAACCCAGGACATTACAGGAAAAGCCCTCCTGACTATTGAGTATATCTACAGGAAGTTCTGCCATCAGAGGGCAGCAACAAATGGTACATTATGTCCCTGTAATAAAATAGGATTCCAGTTAAATATAAAGTCATGTGGATAAGATTCTGAAATATTAGCCAATTCTACCCTAGCCCAAGTAGGAGGATATGAAACATCCAACATACGATTAATAAATTTTGATAGGGCAGCTTTATAATAATTTTGAAAATGAGGCAATTGTAGACCTCCCAATGCATATTTCCAAGTCAATTTATGTAATGCTACTCTAGCTAACTTTCCCTCCATAAAAACTCTCATACTACTTTATTTAAATCTTGTAAAAAAGTTTTAGGAAGTAAACAAGGAATCGACTGAAAAAGATATTGAATTCTCAGAAAAACGTTCATCTTAATACAATTTACTCAACCTATTAATGACAAAGGTAAATCCTTCAATTTAATCAAATCAGTTTTAATTTTTCTCATTAAAGGTTCATAATTTAATTTATATAATGATTGAATATTTACATCAATCGTTATACCCAAGTATTTAACTTTATCGGTCCAATGAAGTTTAGTAATTTGTCTACACAAATCATAATTTTAAAACATTGTTAGAGATTTGGACTAAAAGGAATTTATTGATAGGTACGAATGGTAAATTATCAGTCCAGGCTCCAATATATCAAATTAAATTTATTCCTTTTTCGCTGAATTATAGATTTTTAAAAGATTAAGGGAATAAAATTATTGCGAGATTGTTTTGAAGAGGGTAAATTTTTATCTTTTAATCAAATTAGAGAGAAATTTGGAATTTCAGTGAATTCTTTACTTGTGTATTATCAGCTTAGAGCATTAGTGAAGGATCATTTCGGAAGGGAGATGAAAATTCCTAAGTTAACAAAATTTGAGTTCTTGATTTCTCATTCATTAAATAAGGGTTTTATTTCTGAGATGTACACATTGTTGCAAGACACAATGGATAAAATAAATTTAGATAAATCTAGGACTAAATGGGAAATGACAATTTGTCATATTGATCAGGCAGATTGGGAGACTATGTGTCAAGATGGAGTGACTAAATTGCTTAATGTAAGATATAGTATGGTTAATTATAACTTTTTGCATCAATTGTATCTGACCCGAGAAATTGAAAAAATATGGATTTAGTAATTCAGGAGTGTGTTTTAGATGTCCATTATGTGTAGGAACATTTTTACATTCAGTTTGGTTTTGTGATAAGGTTCAACCATGTTGGCAAAGAATTAGGGAATTTCTTCAAAAATTATTTAAGATTAAATTTCTATTAGATCCAAAAATTTTCCTGTTGGGTTGTACTGCCCAACTTAGTGATTTGGTGTTGGATAAGTTTCAGACAGATTTTCTTCATCTAGCATTGGCGGTAGCACATAAATGCGAGGCTATTTCATGGAAGGATGAAGTTGAGGTGAATATAATTCGTTGGCAATAATGAGTTGAAATCTTCTATTTATATGGAGAAAATAACATGCAGTTTGTATGATAATTATGATTTTTTTATTCAGATGTGGTCGCCTTATTTGAATTGTTTTGGTTTAGTAATAACTTAAAGTGATGTATAAGTTTTTTTATAGCTCTTTGTATGCTCCCCTTGCTGGGTATGCTGAGGGTGGGTGGGGAGGGAGGAGGGGTAGTTGTAGTTTGTTTTTGTTTAATTTATTACGTATTTTGTATGTTTTTTTTGAAAATTTTAAATAAAGTTGAAAAGAAAAAAAAGAGGGCAGCAACAATCAACAACACCACACAGCACATGCTCTGTTCTCGCTGCTGCCATCAGGAAAGAGGTATAGGTGCGACAAGACTCGCACCACCAGGTTCAGGAACAGCTTCTCCACCATCAGAATCTTCAACAACAAACACAATCAGGGGCTAATTTAAGGACATATACTTGTGCACTTTATTGATTTTTTTTTTGGTCTCTCTGTATTGCAGTCAACTTATTTACATTCATTATCTGTTTTTAGTTATTTAATTTGTTTCCAAGTTCACGCTGTGTGCAGTTTATTGTTTACACTACCAATAAGTGGTAATTCTGCTGTGCCTGCAGGAAAAAGGAATGTCAGTGTTGTATGTGATGTCAGTATGTACTCTGACAATAAATTTTAAATCTGGTAATCTCCTTGAAAAACACTTTAAGATTGATTAGACATGATTTTCCAGATATAAAGCCATGTTGACTCTCCTATTCACTCCCTGACTATCCAAATACTTGTATATCCAGTCCCTTAGGATACCTTTCAACAACTTACTTATTCCTGATGTCAGGAATTATTCCTATAATTTCCCAGATTACTCTCAAAGCTTTTCTAAAATTTTGGAACAACATTAGCTATCACATTGTAAGGATTAAAATGTAAGTTGCAAGCAAATTGTGCAAGGAGCCAGCAGAAGTTAACATATTTCATGTTATCTCCTAGTAACATCTTTCTTCAAGGTTTTAGCTAGTTTTCTCTGCATGTTTGAGGTAAACATTTCAGTTTGATTTTCTTCATTTTATGAAAATGCAGACTTTGGAAGAGTTCTGAAAACTTTTATTGAGCATTTAACCATCATTTAATTATAATTTTGGTACCGTCTAATAAAATTTTAGTGGTTTATAATAATGTAGTAAGTGATATAATGTTTAATAAACTTTGGAAAACTCAACTTATCTTTAGTACACATCTGTTTGAACGAGTTATTGACAACAATGACATTCTAATTGATTATAAAGGAAAATAGTTGCTACATATATTTTTATTAGGAAATCTTGCACAGTGACTTTGTGCCACATCTGGCATATTCCTTTCAGGTCCACAATGCTTTTACCCAACTTCGTCTGCTTGGCTCACATCCTTTCAGTTTAATTGACCTATCACTGGCCTCTCGACACTCAATCTATCAAGTGCATTTGCGCACCACCCCCTTTCATGTGGGTGAAGCCTTTACCCCACAGAGTCTGCTGGCATTGCATAATGTTCTCTCCCCTTCAGCTCTGCTAGCCTATCACGGGCCACAGAGGCACTCACCCTATCCTATCCATCTGTGCACCATCTACTGGCATTCCATGTTATTGTGTTATTGTCTCTCCTTCAGCACTGTGGGCCTATCATCCTACATTGGCTGCTGGCCACGTTTGGCTCATCTGCACACTACCCTAGTGTATTTCTTTTTAATTTCCCATTGGCACTCCATTCTCTTAGCTCCTTTTCAATTGAGTGGGGCCTTCATCCCACATGGTCCATTAAGCCCTCACCCTATCAGGTTGGCTAACATTCAATGCTATTCTCTCCCTTCCAGCTCTGCTGGCTTATCATGGGCCTTTGGGTCACTTACCCTATCAGATCCTTTTATGCACCACCCCAGGGTGTTCTTTCAGGTCCGCTTACCTTCTATTCTGTTTATTCCCTATCAGACTATGAGGCCTTCGACCTGCACATTCAATTTATACCCCCATCACATACAAACAACGGCAGTTTCTTTTTCCATATCATTCTGATAAACCCACATTTATAAATCAAAATAAATATTTGCAGCTTTAAACAAGAGAATATCCTTTCACTGCATTTTCATGGTGAGTGTCTGAGTCACAATGAGTTATTTCCTTGCATTTAGGATTGATTAACAGGCAATCTCCTCCACTTTCCTATGTACTTCCGAACCACTCCATGAAGAGTAGCACGGCCACTCACTTCATTGTAGATTTTTTTTTCCTTTTCCTTTTGCTCCTTGCCATTTTGTGGGGGCTCTGTATGTCTGTCCAATCAGGAATGTGCAATGCACTCATTCTTTTTTTCTGTTCGATAAAAATAAAGACAGCACTTTCCTTACAAGTTAAAGGACAAGAAAAAGGAGCAGGAGTCGGCCATCTGGCCTGATCAGCCTGCTCTTCTATTCGATAAGAGCGTGGCTAATCAGGCTGTGAATCTGCGTGTACTCCTTAAGATTTAATTCCCCTATTCTTCAAAAATCTATCTATCTATCGAATGAGATGTGGAGGTACATAATGAAAAATACAAGACTTCTGTTTATCTAATTAGTATCATACTAATTTCAGTAATTTTTTTATCATATAAATCAATGAATAGCAGTGGATTTGCAATTTCGTGAATTCATCTCTCTGAAGAATTTTCACAAAAGAAGAATTACATAATTGAATATTAGACTTTAAAAAAAATTCTGCATTTTTACTTAAGCCTAAAATCGAATTCAGCACTGATGGCATTACTTGAAGATTCTTTGTCAGGAATCAATGTACCTAGTAAAATAAAATATTGTAATTGTTATCGTGACACAAGGGTTAATACTGAGGGTTAAGCTGACATCCATATGCATTAATCATAGGAGACATGACCAGACAGTCATAAGGCAATGACATAGCTGGAGCTGAAGCTTTACCCTGAACATTTCAAGCTGATATGAAATAAGGTGTCTGCTACATCACATTTAACATGCATGTTCTTGCTGTGTTTTATTTTACAATAAAAATGATCACTTTTTAAAATTCACTTTCCTATTAAATGCATTAGATGATTACCATTAACTGCTCATAATGTAGAATTGAAGAAACATGAAGGGTCAAATGCATTAACGAGGGATTGAATTGTTTACTTATCAGACTGCGGCACTACTGCCACAGGGTTACTTATCCACACTTTCAGGCAAACTATAATTGTAACATTAAACTACAAAAGACAAATTCACCTTTAATTTCTGCTTGCCAAAATACAAGAGGGTATTGCATTATTCCAGTGGTAGTTTAAAGAGAATGAAACGTGATCTTTGCTGCAAGAAAAAAATCTCGCATTCAAAATGGTCTAATCATGATACTGGATTTTAAAATATACAAGTAAGGAAATATATAAAATGAGTGTATTTCAAACTATAATTTTTATTACCTTTTGAAATTGATCATACATTTCCTGAACAGAAAATGCTTGTGCAATTAAAATGCTTTGATGGATTTAAAGAAGCCAGAGTCTTTGCATTGGCTATTGAAACGTTAGCTCAAATAATAAGGCAGAATGAACAGATAAAAGGGATGAGAGTTAGGGATGAAGAGTAAAAGATTAATTTGTTTGCAGATGATGTTTTGATATATTTAACAAACCCAGAACAATCATTGCCACATTTACGGACATGTTTATTACATTATGGAACATTATCTGGATATAAAGTTAATTGAGATAAAAATGAAATTTTACCAGTTGGAGAAGAAGAATTTTCAGAGTATAAAAATATTATAAAATTGAAATGGTCTGATAAAATAAAATATTTAGGAATAATTGTAAACACTATCAATCTTTATATAAGTTAAATGATGTTCCATTATTAAAAAAGATTAAAGCAGATCTAATAAAGTGGAAAGATCTTCCATTAACTTAATTGTATTAAGGTGAATATTTTTCCTCATATTCAATATTTATTTCAATCAATACTGTGTTCTCTTACAAAGAGTTTCTTTCAGGATTTAAATAAAGTTACCAGAGAATTTTTATGGAAAGGTAAATTACCACGGGTAGCATTAAATAAACTGACTTGGAAGTATGCGTTAGGTGGGCATCAATTACCACATTTTCAGAATTATTATGAAGCAGCCTAGTTGCAATTTATTAGTAGATTGATGGATTTGGTCCAGCCTCCAAATTGGGCTAAAGTTGAGATGGCCTGTATTCCTGAAGTTGAGGTGTATCAATATATATTTTGATTGAATGTAAATTTGTTGTGGGAATATAATATGCCGATATTAAAACATTTATTAAAATTATGGATTTAAAAAATAAGATTTTAGGATCAAAAAGTAATTGTCAATTTTAACTCCATTATATAATAATCATCTTATTTCTTTTTCAGTTTAATAGTCATTTAAAGAGTTGGGATTTTAAGGATATAAAAACATTACAGGATTGTTTTGTAGAAGGTCAGTTTCTTTCTTTTATTCAATTGAAAGAGCGTTTTGATATTGCTGAAAATTCTTTATTTGTTTATTATTAACTTCGATCTTAAATATGTATGGTAGAGAGATGATTTTACCTGTATTGACAGAATTTGAGTCTTTGATTTCTTCTATACCAAAAAAGGGTTATATTTCTGTTATGTATCAGGTATTACAAGACAATATGGATAAGTCAGAATGGGAGAAATCTAAGCTTAAATAGGAAAATGATTTAGGTTTTGTTTTTCATGAAGATTATTGGGCAGATACGTGTCATGATAGTGTTACTAAATTGACAAATGTACGGTATGAAATGGTTAATTATAATTTTTTACATCAATTGTAATTAACACCAGAGAAATTGAAAAACTATGGTTTTAGTAATTCAGATTCTTGTTTTAGATGTGGTGTATGTACTGGAACTCTTTTACATGTTGTTTGGTCTTGCATGTATGTACAACCATTCTGGGATGAAATTAAGTTAAATTTGGAAAAAAAAAAATAATTTTAAGTTGCCATTAGATCCATCTATTTTTTTTAATGGGTTATATGATTCCTTTAAGGGGATTAGGTTTGGAATATATGCATTTAGATATATTTTGATTTATTATATACTTTTAGTTTATGTTTATATATTTTTAGCTCTCCTTAAAAGTGTTGGCTGATGGGGTAGGAAGGGGTGGGGATTTAAACAATTTTTTTAGTTGTCTTTTTTAAATTTTTTTTAATGTCTTTTCTTTATGGAATGTAGTTTGTATTAATGATTCTTCAAATAAATAAAGTTTAAAAAGAAGCCAGAGTCCAATTTTGAAATGTGACTTCAGTAGTGTATCTGTCCAACACAGTTTAAGGAATGATATGTATGTACACAGGCTGTCACTTTATTTAGATGTTTATGATACCATGGCATTGGAGAATGTAATTAACTTGAGAGCTATCATGAACTTGAAAACTATTGTTCAAGTGAGGGTATAACATACAAGGTGCCATTTTGATTCAATCCCATTCCAATGGGATTAGTGTGAATAGGCAGAAGGGTCACCATGGATGTAATGGGTCAAAGGGTCCATTTCAGTGCTGTACAAGTCAATGTTAGTTCTATGCTTTATCTACTGGACGTTAATAGTTTGCTAAGTTAAAAAAATAAACCAATGATCTCTCAAGTCTTCTTCTTCTTCTTCAGGTTGAATTTGGAGACAGATTACCTCATTTGTTTGTTGGATCCAGGACTGACCAGCCAAAGTGGGCAAGGACCATTATTACAAAGAAGAATTTCAATGAGCACTGTCCATAGTTGTGAACTACATATCAATCATTTTGTAATGAAGAGAGGGGAGAGCACCAAGTTCCTTAGAGTTCCCTTAACCAGTGAACGATCATGGATACACAAGATCTCCTCACTCGTCGGGAAGGTACCACAGCGAGTGCACTTCTTAAGAAGACTGATGCAAGCCAGGTGTCCAGCCACCATTCTGTCAACCTTATACCGGAACTCTATCGAGAGCATCCTGGCTGGCTTCTTCACAGTATGGTACAGTTGCTGTAGAGTATTGGATCAGAGGTCAATCCACAGGACCATAGTAGCAGCAGAGTTGATCACTGGGGTCTCCCTTCCCCCATCGATGTAATTTACCAGAACTGCTATTTGAAGAGGGCTCGTAAAAGCAGTGAGGACCCTTATAATCCCACATGCAGCTACTCCCATTGGGAAAGAGATATAGAAGTATCAGAGCCAGAACACCTAGGCTGAGGAACAGTATTTTCCCATGAGCAGTGAGATGCCGAATGACCAATGAATTGCTAAAACAACTCACCGAGACTCCACTATCTATTAGTAATTTTTATTTTAAATATATATGTCTGCCTGTTATATCTGTATTGCACTTGCACTGTTTTGCACTGTGAACCGAAGAATGCTGTTTCATCAGGTTGTTCTGGGATAATTGGATGATAAATGAACGAATGCAACACAAGTTCTGAACACTTTTTTAATAACATCTTTCATTTGTATCTTCCAACAACGTTAAAAGCAGGAAATATTGGAACCAGCTTATTGGTCTGCAATGTTAAATCTGTTTCTGATTTTCTTATTTGGATTTCACATTATCAGCATGGTTTCTCATCTCATGCCCATCCCTTCACAAGCAAAGATGAACACGGTGCCTTGTAGCTCTTCTGTCCTCATAGAACTTTTATTCTGTTTTCCATGGAGCCCTAGGCACCATGTGCCGGGGCAAGGACTTGGAGGCGAGAGCTTGCCCAGGACAAATGCCTCCCTCTGGTCCACTGGGCCTGTGGAGTGCGAGGCACGACAGCCAGACTGACACGGGATTGCCCTGCAGTGGTCTGTTCCAAGACCGTGCTCGCCAGCCGTTGTCCTTAAGGATCCTTTGCCCACTGAGTTTGCTGCTGCAGACCGCTAGGGAAACTTTCCCCGCGCTCTGTCACAGCTACCAGCCCCTGCTGCCAGATTGACATGTGCTGCTTTCCCATAGATGGGGCCCTTTCCAGCTACAGACGGCTGGGCGCGCCAAGCCCGGGGATTTGAAGTCAGAGTTACCTTCTCCTAGCCTTTGCCTGAAGAGGCAAAACCTGAAAGGTTTGTGAGAGGGGATATTAATAGTTTTTATCACATCTGCAGCTGTACCAAAAAAAGAGTTTAACAAGAAAGTCTGCAGATGCTGGGGTCGAGTGCAATATACAAATGTGCTGGAGAAACTCATCAGGTTATCAGAGGAAGTAAAAGGTAACAAATGTTTCAGAGCTGGGCCCTTCATCTTGCATCTGACAAAGAGCACAGGCCTGAAATGTCAATTGCATTTTACTTCCCATGGATCCTATATGACCCACTGAGATTGTCCACCACATTTGTGTGTTGGACTGTACCAAAGAATCTGTGCATTTTAGGTTGCTTTTCAATTCTGGAGCTTTCATCAACACCATCCAGATGAAATTTAATGGAAGCTTCCTTAACTTTTTCATTATAAAGACTTTAATGTCTAATGGTTATCATGTGCAATGGCACACTGGTTAAGATATGATGAAACAGATAATACACCAGTGGAGTAGGTTAATATACAAAAGTGCTGGAAAAACCAATCAGGTCCCTTAGTGTCCGTGGGAGGTAAAGATATTTAACCATTGTTTCGGGTGTGAGCCCTTTGTCAAGGTGTGAGCAATAGGCAGGCAGGTGCCTGAATAAAAAGCAGCTGAGTGGAGTGAAGCAGGGGTAGGTGGAGGAGCACAGACCAAAAGCGTGGATATTGACAGGAAGGCAGGAGAGGAAAGCTGAGAAATGATCGGGGGGTGAGGGGGGGTGGTTGGTGGGGGTTGGGCTGTTAAGGCAGTGCTGTAGGAGAGGAAACATAGGGAAAGAGAGAGACAAAGGAAGTGGAGGAGGGGAACCTAATAGAAACCAGAGAAATAGATGTCCATAGGAGGCAAAGATAAATAGCCAATATTTCACATTTTGTTTGGCAAAAGAGAAAGAGCTTTCCGCAAAATTTCTTTCAAACCATTCCTGATCGAACAGCATCTTGGGATGATCATTGAATTCTTGGGAAGAAGTGTCTCATGTCTCATCACTCACAATTATAACCTGGCGGGATAAAAGCAGGATGTAACTGCATCATGAGGATATTTAAAATGTAAATGGAGCACTGATAGCGTAGCAGTTAGTGCAACGCTGTTACAGCACCAACAACCTGGGTTTGAATCCTGCGGTGTCTGTAAGGAGTTTGTATCTTCTCCCCATGTCTATGCAGGTACTCCAATTTCCTCCCACCCTCCAAAACATACAGGGTCGTAAGTCAATTGGGTGTAATTGTTCAGCTCAGGCTTGCGGGCTGGAAGAGCCTGTTACTGTGCTGTATGTCCAAATTCAAATTTAACTTTAATCTTTCATTCTAAAGATAATCAGACAAGCATTATTCACTTCATGTACATTCAACAAACTGTGGCAGCAGCTAATAAAAGACAGGTCACTGCATATGTGCAGTAAAACAAAATTAACATTGAGTTGATTTAAAGAATGTTTAAAAAAAACATAGGGATTACTCATAGCCATGCAATGATATTTGAATTGAGATGGTGAATTAGCAGGGTCTCTGCCTTTTAAATGGGATCATCAGGGGGCTGTTAAAACTTTGCTTCTGGTGTGTGGTTGTCCTGGGTAAACTTGTACCTCTCACTTTGTTCGTTTTAGATTGGTCACAGTGTTTGAGCTACCGAAAGAAAATCGACACACACACCGAGAGCACTTCAGTTTATTACAAATTCTAAAGCTGATGTCAAACTACAATATGCAAGCCCTTCCCAATTATACTTATCAATGCCTGGACTGGTCCCAACTGCCGAAGCGAGGCAATGACTGCACACTTGTAGTAGGTGGTCGGGGCGCCGGTAGCAGCTTCTCCACCTCCCCTGACTGGGATGTTGGCTGGACTCTGGAAGTTCTTCTTGCTGAGAGATGTTGCCACCTCTTGGAGAGTCTCAAACTTCAGCAGCCAAAAACTGATTGCCCGAGCACCTATTCCCAGCACAAAAAGAAAGATAAGTGAGCAAGCTAGCATGCCTAGGCTTCTATCGAATAACAGCTTATTACTTGAATACAATGGTTTATTTTGCGTCAAGGTTAGGTCTCTGCCTGAAAGACTGTGACCAAAACAAGCAGGAAGATTAAATGTTCTTGGTACACAGATGTCTTTTTGTCAGGTAACTACATCTCTGGGCCCCATGGTGGAATTTAGCTTATGTCTGCTGAATCTCAAGCAGGTTACTGATTTTTAGCCTTGCAGGAGCAAAAACATGGTTTAAATCCTCCAATACATGGTTCATGCAAGAGCTGAGATAACTGATCATTCATAGCCAAAGAGCATCATAAATGGTCCCCATTGTTTCATTCACACTAAGGAGTTTCCTATATAGGTTGGCCCTACTTATTTGAGGTATCTGTAAGTAAGTTTAACAGCACTGCTTGACATAATTGATCATGTGAGTGAGTCTGACCAAACCTTGAATAAATTAGATACACCTTTGGAGTTTTCTGAGTTTCTTTTGCATTATTCTACATAGACTGTGCATTACTGTGCTATTAGGTTAGAAACAGATTGAGTATTACCCTATATCAGGTCATCGTTCCCCAATACCTGCCTAGCAAAGAACCAAATTCCACCACAATACTCTTCATACTGCACTTCTGCTTGTTCTTCCCCCTGATACCTTACCTTGTCCATGGGAGCATTTGCAAATTCTTCCTATTAACCTCTTTCTCGCTGACATGGAGTGTTGACACACTTTGACCTCCACAGATCCTGAATGACCAGTTCACAGGTCTTAATTTCCTGGATAATTCTTGGACCCTTTCTATGGTGTGCTGTCGGTCAGAAGCAAACTCACAAAACCAAAAGACCGTACAACAGGCTTTATTCAATGTAAACTTCCACAGAACCAGCTGTGAGAAGAGCTGCTGTAAACTCTGAGAATTACTTCAAAGGGCCGGCTCAGGCTTATATCCTGGAGGGTGATTGACACCCGACCGGGTGGGGCTTGGTCCATTCAGGTCGGCTGATTGACAGCCAGCCAGGTGTTGTCTTGTCCACATGCTCTTCTGCAGGTACAGAGGTTTCCCCCTGCAGTAGGCCAATGGT